>NC_135802.1:60766463-60886463 GCF_964213995.1 Mustelus asterias
CCCCCGACCCCCCCCCCCCAGTATTACCCCCCCCCCCCCAAAGCCCCCTCCCCCGAAACTCCCCCCCCCCACCCCCCCCCCTCCCCCTCCCCCCCCCCCCCATCCCCCTCCCCCCCCCCCCCCATCCCCCTCCCCCCCCCCCCATCCCCCTATCCCCCTCCCCCCCCCCCCCCCCCATCCCCCTCCACATCCCCCTCCGCCCCCCCCCCCACCCAGCCCACGCCAGCCCCCCCCCCATCCCCCTCCCCCCCCCCCCATCCCCCTCCCCCCCCCCCCCCATCCCCCCTCCCCCCCCCCCCATCCCCCTCCCCCCCCCCATCCCCCTCCCCCCCCATCCCCCTCCCCCCCCCATCCCCCTCCCCCCCCCCCCTCCCCCTCCCCCCCCCCCCATCCCCTCCCCCCCCCCCCCCCTCCCCCCTCCCCCCCCCCTCCCCCCCTCCCCCCCCCCCTCCCCCCCCCCCATCCCCCTCCCCCCCCCCCATCCCCCTCCCCCCCCCCCCATCCCCCTCCCCCCCATCCCCCTCCCCCCTCCCTCCCCCCATCCCCCTCCCCCCCTCCCCCCCATCCCCCTCCCCCCTCCCTCCCCCCCATCCCCCCTCCCCCTCCCCCCCCATCCCCCTCCCCCCTCCCCCCCCCCATCCCCCTCCCCCCCCCCCCCCCCATCCCCCTCCCCCCCCCATCCCCCTCCCCCCTCCCCCCCCCCATCCCCCTCCCCCCTCCCCCCCCTCCCCCCTCCCCCCCATCCCCCCTCCCCCCTCCCCCCCCATCCCCCTCCCCCCCCATCCCCCTCCCCCCCCTCCCCCCCCATCCCCCTCCCCCTCCCCCCCCCCCATCCCCCTCCCCCCCCCCATCCCCCTCCCCCTCCCCCCCCCATCCCCCTCCCCCCCCCATCCCCCCTCCCCCCCCCATCCCCCCTCCCCCCCCCATCCCCCTCCCCCCCCCATCCCCCTCCCCCCCCCCCCATCCCCCTCCCCCCCCCCCCCATCCCCCTCCCCCCATCCCCCTCCCCCTCCCCCCCCCCCCATCCCCCCCCCCATCCCCCCCCCCCCCCCATCCCCCTCCCCCTCCCCCCCCCCATCCCCCCTCCCCCTCCCCCCCCCATCCCCCCCCCCCCCCCCATCCCCCTCCCCCTCCCCCCCCATCCCCCCCCCCCCCTCCCCCCCATCCCCCCCCCCATCCCCCTCCCCCCCCCATCCCCCTCCCCATCCCCCTCCCCCCTCCCCCCCCATCCCCCCCATCCCCCCCCCCATCCCCTCCCCCAATCCCCCCCCCCCCTCCCCCCCCCCCTCCCCCCCCCCTCCCCCCCCCCCCTCCCCCCCCCCCCTCCCCCCCCCCCTCCCCCCCCCCCCTCCCCCCCCCCCCCCCTCCCCCCCCCCCTCCCCCCCCCTCCCCCCCCCCCCCCTCCCCCCCCCTCCCCCCCCCCCATCCAATCCCCCTCCCATCCCCCCCCCCTCATCCAATCCCCCTCCCCCCTGTTTTCCCCCATCCCCCTGTTTTCCCCCATCCCCCTGTTTTCCCCCATCCCCCTGTTTTCCCCCATCCCCCTGTTTTCCCCCCTCCTCTCTCTCTCTCTCTCTCAGGTGCCCGGGTCAGAGTGGAGCGGGGTGACGCCAGCCGGGCGGCTGTCCAATGGGTGTTGTTGTTGTTGGGGGCGGTGTGAGCGGGCGGCCAATGGCGGGGGGTTTTGCTGCGGGCTGCGGGTGGCGGTAATGTTGTGAGTTTGGGTTTTTTTGGGGATTTTCGGTGAATCGAGAGAGAAGCGCGAGCGGCCCGGGGCCTGTCCGCCTCACCCAGCCCGGCCCAACCGCACCCAGCCCGGCCAGGGCCAGCCGCCGGGACAATGGTCTTCCTCAAACTCCGGGACCAGGTCAGTGCCGTCCGGAAAGCCGAGAGCGGGGGGGGAGGGGAGCGGAGCCGGGGAGCCGGGGCGGGAGGGGGTCACTCAGGGGGCTGGGCCGGGATTCCCCCGTCCCCCCCTATCCCGCCGGCGGCGGCGGGGCTCCGGGCTCGGTACATGTGCTGAGGGAGCTCCTTTCTCCCGGATTCCCAGCTCGGCTTCACCCCCGCCCGGCCGCGGGGGCAGGGGGCGGTGAACAGGTCGCCCGCCCGTCCTCGTGCTGGGATAAACCTTCAACCGGCAGCGGCGATCGGCCTCTCACTCCCAGCGTGTTGATTGATGGGAACAAAGTCACCCCGGTTCCTGAAACTGTTCACCTGGAGTCTCAATCCTCATCGAATCACACTCGGACTGGCGGCTGTGTCTGATCTTTAAAGCAGCCCCCCCCATTCTGGCAAACCTCTCCCACAATCTTGACATCCTCTCTAAAGTGAGGTGCCCAGATTTGGGGGGGAGGCGGGGTATATTCCAACTGAGGCCTAACCAGTGATTTATAAAGATTCTGTATAACTTCCTCGCCATGGTACTCAACCCCACTTTCATAAAGACCAGATCCATGTGGGTTTTTTAGTGGCCTATTACAACTTGTCCTTTCACCATCATGTGTGTCAAAACAGTTTTGCCATAGCGTTTTCTCCTTTTTTCTGTCATGGTGTTTCATTGACCGGTGAGGGAATGTAATTCAAGGATAAATCCTGCACAGTGAACACTGCTGATGTCTATCCCAGGTATGCAGGAATGATCTAGAATGTTTCTATTCCCTCAGTGTGAAATAGCAATACAGTTGTGATTGTTGAATCACAAGAACACACTCATGTTCTGCCCCAGCTGTGTAGTGCTGTGACTTTAGTACGTTACTGTGCCTTGCTGCTTAAACTTTGCAGCCGTTCTCCACATGTTCATGCCTCTCATGAAAGTACTGTACCAGTTTGCTGTGGTTACTGAAAAGCCCTTTGCCTTGCCAATCAACTGAAACTGAGTGTTGGAGATAGTTTAGCACTGGAAGGAATCATACCTGAATGCAGTCCAGCCCTCAATTCTAGATTTTATGCACTTTCAGTTGACAAAGCTCGTGATCAAGTGTGGGAGCCTGTCTTCATTGTTTTTGGCACTCTAGTCCATCATTGGTACTGGTAACAATGATTTAAGCTATCTACTTGAACATTACAACTGACACCTGATGCAATTTTCAGTAAGTTTGATTCTACAGGAGGAGAAAATTATATTGACAAATTAAACATAATGGGGAAATTTTCCCAAGCACGAGAAAACAGGTTTCTGTGTGCTTAGAAAGTGAGGTCTGGTGGGGATCATGTCCTTTTCAGGTTTCTGCAGGGTTGGATTAAAATTGAGTAGTGAACGTCCAAGTTACAGAGATAGTCAAGCCAATGAAGAGAACTGTTTTAATCCACAATTCTGGATTTCCAAACCAGGGGCTCAGATTTCTGATCTGATGGCAGCTTGCTCAGGTCATAGTGAAACAGACAAGCTGGGCAGGCTTTGATCAGTGAACCTGAAGAGCGACCTGGTCAGATGTGAGACTGCCATTCAAGGTATTTCTCTGAGACTGTGTGTTTGACAGGTGACTGCCAACTTCTTGGAGGATAGTTAACTTGTCTAACACTTCACCTCCCTTCAGCTGCATCCTCCTGCTGCCGGCTATTACCATGCAGCTCCACCTTATATAGAGGTTTGTAGCACAGAAAAGGCCCATCAGTCCATCACATCTGAGGTCAAAAACAGCCAACTAACTATTCTAATCCCATTTTCCAGCACTTGACCCATAGCCTTGTATGCCTTGGCATCACCAGTGCACATCTAAATATTGCTTTAATGTTATGAGGGTCTCTGCCTCCACTACCCTTTGAGGCAGTGAGTTCCAGACTCCCACCACCCTCTGGGTGAAAATGTTTTTCCTCACATCCCCTCTAAACCTCTTGCCCCTTACCTTAAATCTATGCCTTCAGTCGTTGATTCCTCCACCAAGGGGAAAAGTTTCTTCTTGTCTACTCTACCTTTGTCCAGTATAATTTTATACGTCTCAATCATGTCCTCCCTCAGTCTTTGCTTCAAGGTACACAATCTCAGTCTATCTAATCTCTCTTCATTAAAACTCTCCTGCCAAGGAGTTTTCCTGTAAATCTTCTCTGCACCCTTTCCAGTGCTATCACATTGCCCCTACGGTGTGAATTCCAGAACTGCAACAATACTCTAGCGTTGGCCTAACCAACGTTTTATACAGTTCTTGCATTACCTCCCTGCTCTAAAACTGTATGTCTCCGCTAATAAAGGCAAGTATACCAAATGCCTTCTTAAACACTTTATCCACTTGTCCTGCTACCTTAAGGGATTGGTGTACATACACACCAAGGCACCGCTGATCCTTGATGCTTCCCAGGATACTGTCGTTCATCATGTACTCATTTGCCTTGTTTACCCTGCCCAAGTGCATCACCTCACACTTATCAAGATTGAATTCCATTTGCCACTGATCAGCCCAGCTGACCGGCCGTCTATATCCTCCTGTAATCTAAGGTTATCCTCCTCATATTTACCATCCCACCAATTTTCGCTTCATCCATGAACTTGCTGATCAAGCCTCCGACATTCAAGTCTAAATCATTTATATAAACCACAAACAGCAAGGGCTCCAACACTGTATATCTGAGGGCAGAAGCAACGGCAGCCGCCTTCTGCACATCCATGCACTTCTCCACAGGACAAAGGGGACGGACCATCGATCCCCAACACATGGCCGACAGACAGAGGATCAGTTCACTTGGTATGATTGAACACCAGTGCCTCATGATGCACAGACCCATGGAAGGTTGTTGCTGGTGTCGCCAGCCCCCTGGCATAAGACCTCCTTCCCACTGGAGGAGATGAGATTGTATTGCCAATTGCTTGCATGAAGAGAAGGGAAAGACAGCATTTTAGCAGAGTGACCGTGAGGCATTCATGGGAGAGGGTAATAGGATGAGGGTGAGTATGAGTGCAGGCTGTGCAGTTGGAAATGCAAGGCACCTGGAGAGAGAGAAACAAATGGAGCTTCAAGGTATGTTGTCCTAAGTAGTGTCATGCAGGAGAATGTTGGGGATGTCAGAATATGGGGCTTGGCACCTGCATGTGTTATGCCGCTCCCCTTCCCAGGTATTTCTCCATTCCCGTGATTGCTGCATCTTGAGTGCTTCTAACCCATGTGCTTGTCTCTTTTTAATTACAAATTCTTAGGCAGAATGCACATGTTATCCAGCCTGTTCTCTCTGCTTGGGGAAGTCACAGGCTGGATGCTTGGGGAAGTCACAGGCTGGATGCTAATACTGTGCTTCTGGGAAAGAGTCTTGGCAAAGTCTCATCTTTCTTCATTGCGGTTTCTGACCTGCAAATGGTCCCTCTGTTCTGGCGGGGGCTTAAGTGCAGGAGGTACCACCCAATGTTTCTGAAAAGTGACTTGTTGAGCTAGAAAAGATAAATGCTCAAAAAAGTTTGTTGACCTGAAGCATTAACTCCACATAAGCTGCCTAAAGTACTGAATATTTCCAGCAATTTCTGTTTTCCTTTCAATCTCTGAGTTTTCTTTAGCGAGAACTCTTTCCACCAGTATCTGATGCATGGTCAGATTGCATCCTGCTCAAGTTATCACTGACGTGGAGATGCCGGCGTTGGACTGGGGTAAACACAGTAAGAAGTCTCACAACACCAGATCAAAGTCCTGATGAAGCAGCAGCGTTCCGAAAGCTAGTGGCTTGTGCTACCGAATAAACCTGTTGGACTTTAATCTGGTGTTGTGAGACTTCTTATCAAGTTATCACTGCCACTCAGTGATTAATTCATTGGAAATTAGGTGTTTTGTTAGTCTGGGTAGATACTTGTTGGCTGGCACTGAAAATAACCTTTTCTAATTGGAAATGCTTAGTTGTATGTATTAACATGGCAGAAGATGGAAGTGTGGAAATTAAGCAATGGGATTAGTCCTGGCTGGAGTGATTGGAAGAAGTGTAATGGAGTGTTATGTGATAGAAAAGTATCACTGAAACTGAAAGAATCTACAAAACAATTGTGAGACCAGCCTTGTGATATAGTGCAGAAACCTGTTCCTAGCTTCCTAAAGTTGCCCAACAACTGGATACTAATAAGATGCAGTTTGGATGCTTGGAATAAAGAGAAAGAATAAAATCAGGAACCAACGCATCAAGGGGTCAATGAAGATTGTGAGAAAATTGAAGAAAGTAGCTGAGAAGGGTTTGAAATGGTATGGTCATCTGTTGTGGAAAAAAAGAGAGAGAATGTGATGAGGCAAGTGGTGGAGATGAGATTGCCATGAAGAAAAAGAAGGCCGAAGACCAGATGGAAGATGTGGCGATGAATAACTTGAACACAGTGGGATTGGAAGAGGAATAGAGGACTGACAGATGAAGTAGGTAGTACAGTGGCACAGTGATTAGCACTGCTGCCTCACAGCAACAGGGACCTGGGCCTTGAGTGACTGTCTGTATGGAGTTTGCACGCTCTCTCCATGCTGCATGGGTTTCCTCTGGGTGCTCCGGTTTCCTCCCGCAGTCCAAAGGTGTACAGGTTAGGTGGATTTGCTGTGCTAAATTGCCCCATTTTTATTTGATTTATTATTGTCACATTTTCTGGTATACAGTGAAATGTATTGTTTCTTGTGCGCTTTACAGACAAAACATATCGTTCATAGAGAATGAAAGGAGAGGGTGCAGAATGTCGTGTTAGGTCATAGCTAGGCTGTAGAGAAAGATCTTAATATAAGGTAGGTCTATTCAAAAGTCTGATGGCAGCATGGAAGAAGCTGTTCTTGAGTCAGTTGGTACGTGACCTCAGACTTTTGTATCTTTTTCCCAACGGAAGAAGGTGTAAGAGAGAATGTCTGGAGTGTGTGGGGTCCTTGATTATGTTGGCTGCTTTTACGAGGCAGCGGTAAGTGTAGACAGAGTCAACGGATGGGAGGCTGATTTGCGTGATGGACTGGGCTTTGTAGTTTCTGGTGGTCATGGTCAAAGCAGGAGACATACCAAGCTGTGATACAACCAGAAATTATGCTTTCTATGATGCATCTGTAAATATTGGTGGGAGTCGTAGCAGGCATGCCGTATTTTCTTAGCCTCCTGTGAAAGTAGAGGCGTTGGTGGGCTTTCTTAACTATAGCATTAGCGTGGAGAGACCAGGACAGGTTGTTGGTGATCTGGACACCTAGAAACCTGAAGTTCTCGACCATTTCTACTTCGTCCCCATTGATGTAGACAGGGTCATGTCCTTTATTTTGCCGACATTGAGGGAGAGATTAGTGTCGTCACACCAATGCACCAGATTCTCTATCTCTTTCCTGGAATCCCTCTCATCATTTTGATTTCCAACCCACTACGGTGGTATCATCACCAAATTTGAAAATCGAGTTGGAAGGGAATTTGGCCATTTGGTGTATCAGGAGTATAAGAACATAAGAACATAAGAAATAGGAGCAGGAGTAGGCCATCTAGCCCCTCGAGCCTGCCCCGCCATTCAATAAGATCATGGCTGATCTGACGTGGATCAGTACCACTTACCCGCCTGATCCCCATAACCCTTAATTCCCTTACCGATCAGGAATCCATCCATCCGCGCTTTAAACATATTCAGCGAGGTAGCCTCCACCACCTCAGTGGGCAGAGAATTCCAGAGATTCACCACCCTCTGGGAGAAGAAGTTCCTCCTCAACTCTGTCTTAAACCGACCCCCCTTTATTTTGAGGCTGTGTCCTCTAGTTTTAACTTCCTTACTAAGTGGAAAGAATCTCTCCGCCTCCACCCTATCCAGCCCCCGCATTATCTTATAAGTCTCCATAAGATCCCCCCTCATCCTTCTAAACTCCAACGAGTACAAACCCAATCTCCTCAGCCTCTCCTCATAATCCAAACCCCTCATCTCCGGTATCAACCTGGTGAACCTTCTCTGCACTCCCTCCAATGCCAATATATCCTTCCTCATATAAGGGGACCAATACTGCACACAGTATTCCAGCTGCGGCCTCACCAATGCCCTGTACAGGTGCATCAAGACATCCCTGCTTTTATATTCTATCCCCCTCGCAATATAGGCCAACATCCCATTTGCCTTCTTGATCACCTGTTGTACCTGCAGACTGGGCTTTTGCGTCTCATGCACAAGGACCCCCAGGTCCCTTTGCACGGTAGCATGTTTTAATTTGTTTCCATTGAGATAGTAATCCCATTTGTTATTATTTCCTCCAAAGTGTATAACCTCGCATTTCTCAACGTTATACTCCATTTGCCATATCCTCGCCCACTCACTCAGCCTGTCCAAATCTCTCTGCAGATCTTCTCCGTCCTCCACACGATTCACTTTTCCACTTATCTTTGTGTCGTCTGCAAACTTCGTTACCCTACACTCCGTCCCCTCCTCCAGATCATCTATATAAATGGTAAATAGTTGCGGCCCGAGTACCGATCCCTGCGGCACGCCACTAGTTACCTTCCTCCAACCGGAAAAACACCCATTTATTCCGACTCTTTGCTTCCTGTCGGATAGCCAGTCCCCAATCCACTTTAACACACTACCCCCAACTCCGTGTGCCCTAATCTTCTTCAGCAGCCTTTTATGGGGCACCTTATCAAACGCCTTTTGGAAATCCAAAAACACCGCATCCACCGGTTCTCCTCCATCAACCGCCCTCGTCACATCTTCATAAAAATCCAACATGTTCGTCAAGCACGACTTTCCCCTCATGAATCCATGCTGCGTCTGATTGATCGAACCATTTCTATCCAGATGCCCTGCTATCTCCTCTTTAATAATGGATTCCAGCATTTTCCCTACTACAGACGTTAAGCTGACCGGCCTATAGTTACCCGCCTTTTGTCTCCTTCCTTTTTTAAACAGCGGCGTAACATTAGCCGTTTTCCAATCAACCGGCACTACCCCAGAATGCAACGAGTTTTGATAAATAATCACTAACGCATCCACTATTACCTCTGACATTTCTTTCAATACCCTGGGATGCATTCCATCCGGACCCGGGGACTTATCCACCTTCAGTCCCATTAGTCTACCCAGCACTGCCTCTCTGGTAACATTAATTGTATTAAGTATTTCTCCTGCTGCCAACCCTCTATCGTTAATATTTGGCAAACTATTTGTGTCCTCCACCATGAAGATCGACACAAAAAACTTATTTAAAGACTCAGCCATATCCTCATTTCCCACTATTAACTCCCCCCTCTCGTCCTCCAAGCGTCCAACATTCACTCTAGCCACTCTATTCCTTTTTACATATTTATAAAAACTTTTACTATCATTTTTTATATTAATTGCTAGCCTAGCTTCATAGTCTATCCTTCCTTTCTTTATCGCTTTCTTAGTCTCTCTTTGTTGTTTCTTAAATTTTTCCCAATCACTTGTTTCTCCACTATTTTTGGCCACTCTGTACGCAGCTGTTTTTATTTTAATACTCTCCTTTATTTCCTTCGTTATCCACGGCTGGTTCTCCCTTTTCTTACAATCCTTGTTTTTTGCTGGAATATATTTTTGCTGAGAACTGAAAAGGATCTCCTTAAAAATCCTCCACTGTTCCTCAGCTATCCTACCTGCCAGCCTGCTCTCCCAGTCTACCTTAGCCAATTCATCCCTCATCCTATCATATTTCCCTCTGTTCAAACAGAGGACACTGGTTTGGGACCAAACTTTCTCCTCTTCCATCTGAATCAGAAATTCGACCATATTGTGGTCACTAGACCCAAGAGGTTCCTTCACAATAAGATCCTTAATTCTACCTACCTCGTTACACAATACCAGATCCAAAATAGCTCGTTCCCTCGTCGGTTCCGTAACATGCTGTTCAAGGAAACTATCCCGACAGCATTCTAAGAACTCTTCCTCCATTCCACCCTTACCGACTTGAGTCTGCCAGTCAATGTGCATGTTGAAGTCCCCCATGATTATTGCCGTTCCGTTTTTACACGCATCCCTTATCTGCTTGTTTATAGCCCTCCCTACCTCAACATTATTATTTGGGGGCCTATATACCACACCTACTGGTGTCTTTCTCCCTCTACTATTCCTCATCTCTACCCATAATGATTCCACGTTTTGTTCCTCAGAGCCTATGTCATCCCTCAGTACTACCCTGATATTATCTCTTATTAATAGCGCGACCCCACCACCTTTTCCTTCCTGTCTATTCTTCCTAAACGCCTGATACCCCTGGATATTCATCTCCCAGTCCTGGTCACCTTTCAGCCACGTTTCTGTAATGGCCACTAGATCGTACCCACTTGTGCTGATTTGCACCATCAACTCATTTACCTTGTTCCGAATGCTTCGTGCATTCAGGCAAAGTGTCCTTATTCCAGCTTTTATCTGGACCCGCTTTGATGAGTCGCGAACACCCTCTCCCTCTACTCCCTTATCTAAATTACCGCCTTCATTCACTTGTACCCTCTCCTCTACCATTAATTTTGTAATTCCCCTTACCCCTGCATCCTCCACCCCATCAATTAGTTCCTTGATCCTAGTCAACTCTTCTAGCTCCCCTCCCCCCAACCTATCTAGTTTAAATTCTCCCCAGTAACCTTAGCCAACCTACCGGCCAGGATATTGGTCTATACACGTATAGTAAGGGGCTGACGAGACAGCCTTGCAGGGCACTGATGTTGAGGAGGTGTTGTTGCCTATCCTTACTGATAGTGGTTTGTGGTCTGTGGGTTAGGATGTCTTGGATCCAGTCGCAGAGGGAGGAGCCGAGCCCTCGGCCATGGAGTTTGGAGATGAGTTTTATTGAGATAATGGTGTTGAAGGTTGAGCTGTGGTCAATAAGATAGGAGTCTGACATAAGTGTCCTTGTTGTCCAGGTGTTTCAGGGTTGAGTGTAGGGCCAGGGAGATGGCATCAGCTGTGGACCTGTTGCAGCGATAGGCAAACTGTTCTGGATTTAGACAATCTGGGAGGCTGAAATTGATTCGTGCCATGACTAACCTTTCGAAGCACTTAATGATGGATGTCAGAGCAAGCGGGCGATAGGTTCGGTGGATTGGCATAATTAATGCGCAGGGTTATGGGGATAGGGTAGGGAGTGGATCGCGGTAGAGTGTTCTTTTGGAGGGTCAGTGCAGACTCAATGGGCCGAATGGCCTTCTGCACTGTAAAGATTCTATGATTCTCGGAGGAGATGGAGAATGGTGATTATTCTGACGATTCCCAAGTAAAATGGGAGAAGCTGAAAGGTCATTGTAATATCTTTAGATTATTGACAAATCCTTGTCTTCAATTCAATGGTTTACTAAGGAGGTTGAATCTCTTGTGAAGAGGAAGAAGGAGACTTATGTTGAGATGAGATGTGAAGGCTCAGTTAGGGCACTTGAGAGTTACAAGTTAGCCAGGAAGGACCTAAAGAAAGAGTTAAGAAGAGCCAGGAGGGGACATGAGAAGTCTTTGGCAGGTAGGATCAAGGAAAACCCTAAAGCTTTCTATAGGTATGTCAGGAGTAAAAGAATGACTAAGGTAAGATTAGGGCCAGTCAAGGACAGTAGTGGGAAGTTGTGCGTGCAGTCTGAAGAGATAAGAGAGGCACTAAATGAATATTTTTCGTCGGTATTCACACTGGAGAGGGACAGTGTTGTCGAGGGGAGTACTGAGATGCAGGCTGTTGGACTGGGTGGGATTGATGTTCATAAGGAGGAGGTGTTAGCAATTCTGGAAAGGGTAAAAATAGATAAGTCTCCTGGGCCGGATGGGATTTATCCTAGGATTCTCTGGGAGGCTAGAGAGCAGATTGCAGAGCCTTTGGCTTTGATCTTTGTGTCGTCATTGTCTACAGGAACAGTACAGTAAGAAGTCTCACAACACCAAGTTAAAGTCCAACAGGTTTATTTGGTAGCAGGAACAGTGGCAGAAGACTGGAGGATAGCAAATGTTGTCCCCTTGTTCAAGAAGGGGAGTAGGGACAACCCTGGTAATTATAGACCGGTGAGCCTTACTTCTGTTCTGGGCAAAGTATTGGAAAGGATTATAAGAGATAGGATTTATAATCACCTAGAAAGGAATAATTTGATTAGGGATAGTCAGCACGGTTTTGTGAAGAGTAGGTCGTGCCTCACAAACCTTATTGAGTTCTTTGAGAAGGTGACCAAAGAGGTGGATGAGGGTAAAGCGGTTGATGTGGTGTATATGGATTTCAGCAAAGCGTTTGATAAGGTTCCCCATGGTAAGCTTTTGCGGAAAATACGGACGCATGGAATTGAGGGTGACTTAGTGGTTTGGATCAGGAATTGGCTAGCTGTAAGAAAACAAAGGGTGGTGGTTGAATGGAAATATTCATCCTGGAGTTCAGTTACCAGTGGTGTACCGCAAGGATCTGATTTGGGGCCACTGCTGTTTGTCATTTTTATTAATGACCTGGATGAGGGCGTGGAAGGATGGATTAGTAAATTTGCGGATGACACTAAAGTCGGTGGAGTTGTAGACAGTGCGGAGGGAAGTGGCAGGTTACAGAGGGACATAGATAAGCTGCAGAGCCGGGCTGAGAGGTGGCAAATGGAGTTTAATGCGGAAAAGTGTGAGGTGATTCACTTTGGAAGGAGTAACAGGAATACAGAGTACTGGGCTAATGGTAAGATACTTGATAGTGGGATGAACAGAGGGATCTGGGTGTCCATGTGCATAGATCCCTGAAAGTTGGCACCCAGGTTGATAGGGTTGTTAAGAAGGTGTACGGTGTGTTAGCTTTTATTGGTAGAGGGATTGAGTTTCGGAGCCAGGAGGTCATGCTGCAACTGTACAAAACTCTGGTGCGGCTGCATTTGAAGTATTGCGTACAGTTTCCGTATTATAGGAAAGATGTGGAAGTGTTGGAAAGGGTGCAGAGGAGATTTACCAGGATGTTGCCTGGTATGGTGGGAAAATCGTATGAGGAAAGGGTGAGGGGCTTGAGGTTGTTTTCGTTAGAGAGAAGAAGGTTAAGAGGTGACTTAATAGAGGCATACAAGATGATCAGAGGATTAGATAGGGTGGATAGTGAGAGCCTTTTTCCTCGGATGGTGATGGCTAGCACGAGGGGACATAGCTTTAAATTGAGGGGTGAGAGATATAGGACAGATGCTAGAGGTAGGTTCTTTACTCAGAGAGTAGTAAGGGCGTGGAATGCCCTGCCTGCAGCAGTGGTGGACTCGTCAATGTTGAGAGCGATCAAGTGGTTATTGGATAAACATACGGATGATATTGGAATAGTGTAGATTAGAGGGGCTTTAGATTGGTTCCACTGGTCGGCGCAACATCGAGGACCGAAGGGCCTGTACTGCGCTGTAATGTTCTATGTTCTATGTTCTAAACATTTTTTACCAGTTCTTTGCCCAGCTGACTAGCCAGCTCCTGAGAAGGTTGCAGATAAGAGTTAATACTTTGTAATCAGCTGCCAAGAGATATCTGTGATCCTCTCTGGTGTGATTCACACTTTTAATTTGGTCTCCTTTTTTTATACCACAGCCTCTGCTCAGCATCTTCCCACTTAACATAGTTCAGATTGGTCTTAAATTTGCAGCTTGAGCTAGCAAGAAAAAGCATTGGCTTGGATTTCCTCCCCTGATCGTCACTCTGATTTGATGTGGATGACGTGCTGTGTGCCCTGAGAGAAGAAAGCATGCCTCTCAGGCTCTTCTTGGTAAAATAGCCTGATAACATTTGTTGCCGATTTGTCTACAAGGAGAATAATCACTTTTTGTAATATCCAAGTTATTTCCATGGCACCATGAATCAGTGCCTTCAAGCAAGATGAATAAGGCCTTTTTATTCTGGAACATGGGGATAATAGATTAGTTCAATCGGGATTATCCACATAGTTTATTTAAAAAGTTACTGTAATGTCAGATGACATTTGGAAATTCATGCATTCATCCAGTCTGATTCAGTTTTTACTTTTTCCAAATGTTTATCTTGCATTTTTCAACTTAAGGAATCCTTAATTGAATGTTAGTGTTTTAACTGTAACTTTTCTAGTCCTAGTAATTGACATTCATTTTCTAGTAAATTTGGCCTTGTTGACTGCAGTGTTTATTTTCTGACCCTTCCTACTTATAGAATATGTGTTATTCTATCGCCAGTTGGCATTGGAGGTCACTACAGCTCTGAATTTATTTTCATCTGGCTCCTTCCGGGGATCTGCTGGTGACACTTGCAGGATTTCACAAACTGCTGCACGCAAGTGCATCTCCCAGGTGACGGATGCTTTGTTTATCAAGGCTGCCACTTCTGTCCATTTTGACAAAGAGAGAGAGTTCGAGTTGTAGCATTTGCTGCACTGGCTGGATTTCCACGGGTACAGCCCGCACATGTCTCACCACCACCTTCTCGAGAGCAATTAGGGATGGGCAATAAATGCTGGCTTTGCTGGCGATGCCCACATCCCATGCGTGAATCAGAAAGTGATCAAGACTCCCTCAGATCAGCCTGAATTGTTCATCAGTTGGAAGGGGTGCCACTCCCTCGATGTTCACTTTGTATGTGATCAGTGGAAGTTTGTCATGCATAGCTGTCTGAAATATCCATCAAGCTGACATGTTCCATGCCTTCAGACTGTGACAGCCACACCTCCCACAGACTTTTGCAACAGTGATACTATCACTGCTGCCCCACATTGGTGTTAAATTATTCTGTAAATGCCTTGTGCAAGGATCTAAATGAAGTGCTAGTATTTATTTGTATTAAATGTTAGGCTCAATAAACTGTACTTTAAAATTCATGTTCAGATGTTAAGCCATGTTTGAAATCTTCATGTGTTAGTAATTTAACTTCAGTATCTTAATATCCAGTAGGAGAAATAATCTGATTTATTTTGGGTGGTATAAAACAAATCCTAAGCATGCCCTGTAACTTGCTATGTGAGAACTGATAGTTACATAATGGATGGAAGAATTAAGAGTTTCATGAAACTCATGGGTGGCACAGTGGTTAGCACTGCTGCCTCACAGTGCCAAGGACCCGAGTTTGATTTCAGCCTTGGGTGACTGTGTGGAGTTTGCACATTCTCCCCGTGCCTGTGTGAGTTTCCTCCGGGTGCCCCGGTTTTCTCCCACGGTCCAAAGATGTGCAGGTTAATTGGAATTGCCATTTAGTGTCCCAAGATGTGTAGGTTAGGGGGAATTAGTGGAGTAAATGCGTGGGGTTGAGAGAGTGGGGGGGGGGGGGGGGGGGGGGTGGGGGGCTGGTGGGCATGGGTAAGATGCTCTTGAAGAATCGGCACAGACTCAATGGGCCAAACGGTCTCCTTCTGCACTGTAGGGATTCTGAGATTAGGATGTTTCCTTTCCCTGCTATGTTCGTCACTTTTGTCAACTGCTTATGTGGTAAAAGGTGAAGAGTAGGGAGGGAGATTCTGTGTTCTGATATATAGCATTGGCAGATGGTATCAAATTTCACCCACTTTACAACTTACTGAAGTGTGTGTGAGTTTGTGCACAGCATGGAAGCTATTTTAATATAAATGGTTTACATACTGCTTGGATTAGAAGACCCAGAAATATTGGCTTGCTTATAAAGTAAAAGGTCAAGGTACTGATTGCACGAACATAGCAGGCTTTGAAGGTGATACTTGAGGCCAATCCCAGAGGAATAAAATGAAAGTCTCCCATTTATATAATCCCTTTTATGACTTCAGGATGTTCCAAACTGCTTTACAACCTATTAAGTACATACTTGAAATGTAGTCACTGTTGTATTGTTGGAAATCCAGCAGCCTTTTTGCACACATCAAGCTCCCTCAAACATCAATGTGATAATGACCAGATAATCTGACTCCATGATGATGATTGAGGGATACATGCTGACCAAGATAGGGGCATAACTCCCATAAGACCGTAAGACACAGGAGCAGAATTAGGCCACTCGGCCCTTTGATTCTGCTCTGCCATTCAACCATGGCTGATATTTTTCTCATCATGTGGAGATGCCAATGTTGGGCTGGGGTAAGCACAGTAAGAAGTCTCACAACACCAGGTTAAAGTCCAACAGGTTTATTTGGTAGCACAAGCCACAAGCTACGGGCGGCACGGTAGCACAGTGGTTAGCACTGCTGCTTCACAGCTCCAGGGACCTGGGTTCGATGCCCGGCTTAGGTCACTGTCTGTGTGGAGTTTGCACATTCTCCTCGTGTCTGCGTGGGTTTCCTCCGGGTGCTCCGGTTTCCTCCCACATTCCAAAGATGTGCGGGTTAGGTTGATTGGCCATGCTTAAATTGCCCCTTAGTGTCCTGAGATGCGTAGGTTAGAGGGATTAGTGGGTAAAATATGTAGGGATATGGGGGTAGGGCCTGGGTGGGATTGTGGTCGGTGCAGACTCGATGGGCCGAATGGCCTATTTCTGTCCTGTAGGGTTTCTATGAAAGCTTTCGGGGCGCTGCCCCTTCATCAGGTGAGTGAGAGTTCTGTTCACAAACAGGGCATATAAAGACACAAACTCAATTTACAAAATAATGGTTGGAATGCAAGTCTTTACAGGTAATCAAGTCTTAAAGGTACAGACAATGTGAGTGGAGAGAAGGTTAAGCACAGGTTAAAGAGATAACAAAGAACAATACAGCACAGGAACAGGCCCTTCGGCCCTCCAAGCCCGTGCCGCTCCCTGGTCCAAACTAGACCATTCTTTTGGAACCCTCCATTCCCACTCCATTCATGTGGCTATCTAGATCAGTCTTAAACGTTCCCAGTGTGTCCGCCTCCACCACCTTCCCCGGCAGCGCATTCCAGGCCCCCACCACCCTCTGTGTAAAATACGTCCTTCTGATATCCGTGTTAAACCTCCCCCCCCCGCTCACCTTGAACCTATGACCCCTCGTGAACATCACCACCGACCTGGGAAAAAGCTTCCCACCGTTCACCCTATCTATGCCTTTCATAATTTTATACACCTCTATTAGGTCGCCCCTCATCCTCCATCTTTCCAGTGAGAACAACCCCAGTTTACCCAATCTCTCCTCATAACTAAGCCCTTCCATACCAGGCAACATAACTAAGCCCTTCCATACCTGGTAAACCTCCTCTGCACTCTCTCCAAAGCCTCCACGTCCTTCTGGTAGTGTGGCAACCATGATGCGTATTGTCTCCAGCCAGGACAGTTGGTGAGATTTTGCAAGCCCAGGCAAGTCGTGGGGGTTACAGATAGTGTGACATGAACCCAAGATCCCGGTTGAGGCCGTCCTCGTGTGTGGAACTTGGCTATCAGCCTCTGCTCAGCGATTCTGCGTTGTCATGTCTCGTGAAGGTCGCCTTGGAGAACGCTTACCCGAAGATCGGAGGCCGAATGCCCGTGACTGCTGAAGTGTTCCCCAACAGGAAGAGAACACTCTTGCCTGGTGATTGTCGAGCGGTGTTCATTCATCCGTTGTCGTAGCGCCTGCATGGTCTCCCCAATATACCATGCCTCGGGACATCCTTTCCTGCAGTGTATCAGGTGGACGGCGTTGGCCGAGTTGCAAGCATATGTACCGTGTACCTGGTGGATGGTGTTCTCACGTGACATGACGGCATCCATGTCGATGATCCGGCACGTCTTGCAGAGGTTGCTGTGGCAGGGTTGTGTAGTGTTGTGGTCACTGTTCTCCTGAAGGCTGGTAGTTTGCTGCGGACAATGGTCTGAGGTTATGCGGTTGTTTGAAGGCAAGCTGTGGGGATGGCCTTGGTGAGATGTTCGTCTTCATCGATGACATGTTGAAGGCTCTGGAGAAGATGTCGTAGCTTCTCCGGTCCGGGGAAGTACTGGATGACGAAGGGTACAATGTCCGCCATGTCCCATGTTTTGTCTTCTGAGGAGGTCCGTGCGGTTTTTCGCTGTGGCGTGTCGGAATTGTCGATATTTTTCTCATCCCCATTCTCCTGCCTTTTCCCTATAACCCCTGATCCCCTTATTAATCAAGAACTTATCTATCTCTGATTTAAAGACACTCAATGACCTGGCCTCCACAGCTTTCTGTGGCAAAGAGCTCCACAGACTCACCATTCTGCTGAAGAAATTTCTCCTCACCTCTGTTTTAAAGGATCATCCCTTTAGCTTGAGGTTGTGCCCTCTGGTTCTAGTTTTTCCTACTAGTGGAAGCATCCTCTCCACGTCCACTCTATCCAGGCCTTGCAATATCCTGCAAGTTTCAATAAGATCCCCCCTCATCCTTCTAAACTCCAACGAATACAAATCCAGAGTCCTCAACCGTTCCTCATTTGACAAGCTCTTCATTCCAGGGATCATTCTTGTGAACCTCCTCTGGATTCTTTCCAAGGCCAGCACATCATTCCTTAGATACAGGGCCCAAAACCGCTCACAATACTCCAAATGGGGTCAGACCAGAGCCTTATACAGCCTGAGAAGTACATCCCTGCTCTTGTATTCTAGCTCTCTCGATATGAATGCTAACATTATATTTGCCTTCCTAACTGGCGACTGAACCTGCAGCTAACATTAAGAGAATCTTGAACAATGACTCCCAAGTCCCTTTGTGCTGCTGATTTCCTAAGCATTTCCCCATTTAGAAAATAGTCTATGCCTCCATTCCTCCCTCCAAAGTGCATAAGCTCACACTTTTCCAATTGTATTCCATCTGCCACTTCTTTGCTCACTGACCAAAGTCAGGCTAACCGGCCTATAATTGTGCACCTGCTACCTCCCTCCTTTCTTAAACAGCGGTGTTACATTAGCTACTTTCCAGTCCTCTGGGACCCTCCCTGCCTCCAGTGATTCCTGAAAGACCACCACTAATGCCTCCACAATTTCCTCAACTATCTCTTTTGGAACCCGGGGGTGTAGTCCATCCGGTCCAGGTCATTTATCCGCCTTCAGACCTTTCAGTTTCCCCAGAACCTGCTCCTTAGTGATGGCCACTACACTCGCTGTGCCCCCTGATTCACCTGGAGCTCTGGCATCCCACTGGTGTCTTCCACCATGAAGACTGATGCAAAGCAACTATTCAGTTCCTCTGCCATTGTTTTGTTTCCTATTATTACTTCTCCAGCCTCATTTTCCGGCGACCCAATGTCTATTTTGCCTCTCTCTTACCTTTTATATATTGAAAAAAACTCTTCTTTTATATTACTAGCTAGTTTACACTCATATTTCATCTTCTCTTCCCCCCCCCCCCCCCCATTGCTTTTTTAGTTGTCCTCTGTTCGCTTTTAATCACAATCCTTTGGCTTCCCACTAATCCTCGCCACTTTGTATGCTTTTTCTTTTGCTTTTATGCTGTCCTTCCCTCGTCTGCCATGGATGCCTCGTCCTCCCCTTAGCATGTTTCCGCCTCCTTGGAATGAATTTCTATTGTGCCTCCCGAATAACTCTCAAAAACTCCTGCCATTGCTGTTCCAGTGTCTTCCCTGCTAGGCTCCCTTTCCAATGAACTCTGGCCAGCTCCTCCCTCATGTCTTTATAGTTACCTTTATTTAATTGTAATATCTGATTCCAGCTTCTCCCTCTCAAGCTTCTCCCCTCCTTCCTCTTTAAAATAGTGATTCTTTTATTGCTAATAATAACTGATGGAAACTTTACTTTTCCGCACACTGAGTTTTTCAGAGCTATAATTCAAAATTCCTGAACAGTTTGAGCCAAGTTAACTATAAGCAAGCACAATCTATTCCTAAGTAATTAAGCAGTCTGGAAACTGGCAAAGAAGGAAATTGCTACACCTTCAGTGCTGCTTACCTCTGAAACTCAAAATAAATCAAATAGATTTACCTGGAGTAGAACTGATGTTTGCATTTGAGGCAGTGCATGTGGTAACTGTATATGACAGAAAATGATAGGTAATGAGAGGAAAATAAATGGAAAGCAGAGATATTTTAGGGAGCAACAATGTGTGTAGTCTTGATTTAAAGTACAGTTGGACAACCAAGTGTTTTGAAACTGGTTGCAAGTTGGTTTAGTTTTTTTCAAGGATTTTTTCAAGCTTTTGAGTTATTGAGGTTTAGCCTTTTCTTGACTTTATTTTAACTGTTGTCATTGAGTATGGTTGCTGTGTAACATAAAGCTTCTGTTTATAATGTATATCTGAGAATTTTACCTGACAACACTGTAAAGGTTTGCTCAGAATGACTATTTTTCATCTCTCATCCTGTTCTGGGCAGTGATGCACTCTGGTTTAGGATTACATTGTCTTCCCAAATTGACCTTTGTCTGCTGTGCATAATGAAATATCCAGCTCACTGCATGCAGTGTAATGCTGGTTGCTGCCAAGGCTAAATTTTTAGATCAGTGATGTGTAAAATTGTCACTGACTCTGCTGGATTGTTGTTAGCTGAACATGCTTCCTTTTGTAGCCAATGTTTTTGACTGAGTATTTGGAATTACTAAGTATGTTGGGTGTAAAAAAATTCTTTTCTAGCAGCTATTATTAACCTATTATTGATAATTGGGCAACTCTGGTTTACAATCATTACATTCACTAACCAACTGCTTGTTGTTAATGCTTAAACGTCTTGTGTGAGATATTGAGGCTTTTGGTAACTAGGTTTCTTGCTTTGGTCCTCAGTGATATAGTTTGAGAAACCTACAGACAAATACAGCAGCTTTTATGTCAAGGTTTTAGCCTTTATGTGACTCCTGTCACACACCAATCTATTTCACTCTTCGCTGCTCATTGAAATGGCCTAGTGAAACACTTGTTTAATGGAGAACTTGCAAGTGATGGTGTTTCTTCAAAGTTGCCTACCAGTCTGACATATATTGTTCCTTTTGGTTGCTGGGTCAAACTGGAACTCTTTACATGGGCTGCAGTGGTTCAAGAGGTGGTCCACATCACCTCAGGGATTGATACTTTGCCAAAGGCACCCACATCCCAAGGATTATTTATTTGTTTAAAAAAAACCTTTTCTATAGAATAGGGAGTCAACTCTCATGATTTAATTGTGGATTAAGATTAACTTTAAGATTGTTTAAAAATTCTAAATGGCTAGAACACACAGTAACTCAAAGCACCATTGGACAATACATCAGCTGTTTAAGTATTTCTACTTTGCATTGCATACATGTCATGGGAGAGAATACAAATGCATTCAAGGAGATGTGATCTTCCTGTTTTAAAAGATCCTCTGCAGCAAGAACTTTGCAGTAGCAAGACTCCTGAATGTTAAAGGATTCTCAACTATGATTATAATAAGAACACAAGAACAGGTGTAGGCCATTCAGCTCATTGAACCTGCTCCGCTATTCCATTTGATTGTGGCTTATCATCTACCACAATGTAGATGCCACTTTCCTGCACTATCCTCATATCCTTTGATTTCATTGGTCTCCAGAAATCTCTCAATTTCTTTTTTGAACATTCTCAATGATTGAGCTTCCACAGCTCTCTGGGGCACCACACTCAGATGAGGAGGAGATTCCTCACTCAGAGTTTTAAATGGCCTATGCCTTACCCTGAGATTATGCTCCCTAGTTTTAGATGCACTGATCTGGGAAACATCAGATCTACATCTAGCCTGTCACACATGCTGTAAGAATTTTGTAAGTTTCAAAAAGGTCAATCCTCATTCTTCGAAACTCTACGAAATACAGGCCCAGTCGCCTTGATCTCTCCTCATAAGACATTCCCTTCATCCCAGGGATTAATCTGGTGAACCCCTATTGCACTTCCACCATGGCAAGGATATTCTTCCCTAGATAAGGGGACCAAAACTATGCACATTATCCATATTAATGACTTGGATACAGAGATAGAAGTTACTATAGCTAAATCTGCAGATGACACAAAATCTTAAGTTGTAATGAGGAAATAAGAAATTTACCAATGGATATAGATAAGTTAGGTGAGTGGACCAAAATGTGGCAGATGGAGTTTAACGTGGATAAGTGTGAGGTTATTTGTTTTGGCCAGAAGAATGGAAAGGCAACCTATTATTTAAATGGAGAGAGACTTTGGGGTGCTTCGGTGCAGAGGGAGTGACCTCGTGCATGAGTTGCAGTAAACTGGTATGCAGGTTAGCTGGTAATAATGAAAACAAATGGAATTTGGTATTTATAGCTAAATGAATAGCGTGTAAAAGTAAGGAAGTGTTGCTACAACTATACAAGGCATGGTGAGACCGCACCTGGTGTACTGTGTACAGTTTTAGTCCCCTTATTTGAGGAAACATGTAGTGGCATTGGAGACAGTTCAGAGGAGGCTCACTAGATTGATTCCAGAGATGAGGAGTTTGTCATATGAGAGAGATTGAGCAGTTCAGGCTTATACTCTAGAGTTTAGAAGAATGAGAAGAGATCTAATTGTGGTATGTAAGATAATAAATGATATTGACAAAGTAGAGGTAGAGCGGATGCTTCTTCTTGTAGGGCAATCTAGGACAGGAGGTAAGAGTTTTAGATTAAGGGGTAGCAGATTTAAAACAGAGATGGGTGAAACTACTACTCTCAAAGGGTTGTGAATCTGTGGCATTCACTACCCCAGAGTGTGGTGGATGCCAGGACATTGTGTAAATTGAAGGAAAAGGTGGATAGATTTTTAATTAGTACAGTTTGAAGGGTTATAGAGAACGGACAGAAAAGTGGAGTTGAGGCCAAGGTGAGAGCAGCCATGATCGTATTGAATTGCCTATTCCTGCACTGGTTCTTATGTTCACACAGTAAGAGTTTTAACAACACCAAGTTAAAGTCCAACAGGTTTATTTGGTAGCAAATAGGAAGAATTGGAAGAATGGTATTTGCTACCAAATAAACTTGTTGGACTTTAACCTGGTGTTGTTAAAACTCTGACTGTGTTCACCCCAGTCCAACGCCGGCATCTCCACATCTTATGTTCACAGCCAGTTAAGAACTTCTGGAATGTAGTTACTGTCGTAACGTGGCAACGAGTTTGCATCCAGTGAAGTTTCACAAATAGTAGTGAGAGACCTGTTTTTGTGATGCTGGGTGAGTGCTGAACATTGGGCAGGACATTGGAAGAACTTGCGTTTTCTTTGAAGCATACCATGGTCTTAGCAAAGATCTGAAGATGGACAACCCCTACAATCTTTTAATAAGATCACCTGAAAGTCACAAATAGGAGGTCAAAGTCATAGATGATTTTAAAGCCGTTTATTAAATTTGATATGAGGTATATTTAAGCTAAATCAGCAAGAAACAATGCAACCCATACTGGGTGAGAATGGTTTACTGCTCCCAGATCGGAGAAACTGATGGTGAAAGCAGCATTGCTGATCTCCGTAGTTGGTGATGGCAGCCTCGTCAGAATGGTTTACTGGTCCCAGATGGGACAAATGGATGAGCAAAGCTAACTTTCATAGCTAGTGGTAACAGGCTTTCTGCTCTCTCTTGAGTTAGCCAAAGTGCTGAGCTGAAGTCAGCATGGAATCACTTCAAAATTCTCTTTTGAAGTATTCTTGAGCGTGTTAAGCTGGAACATGCATGGTCCTCCATTGTAAAGCTCTTTTCAGTCCAAAGTGAGTTTTCCCCCTCTAGATCCTGTTTATATACCTTATTTCCAGGGCCTTCATGTCGAATGTCAAGCACTTATTCAATTATCCAATAGCAAGGAACAGTTATTCAAGGCAATACCTCCTATTTCTGTCCAAAGGCCACAAATTCATCTTGTATCTTATTGCTTGCTAGGGTATTCTGTTTAATCTTTGCTCAGATAGTTGGTAGACATATGGGTCATGCAATCCCACCTTATCAGTCTTTAGGAATGTCTTGTTTCAGAGCCTGTACTGATAGATGTGATGTACTTGGATTTTCAGAATGCATTTGATAAGATACCACAACAAAGACTAATACACAAAATAAGAGCACAGGGTGTAGGACAGTGGTCTCCAATGATTTTAAGCACAAGTTCTCTTTTAGCATCAAAATGCAGCAAGAGATCAAGTCTTGAAACCTCCCCCTCCACCTTACAAATATACTTATGCATAACATTCACCTATTCTTAGTGCGACATCTGTGCTTGCATACTTACTGTGAGTGCAGTGAAGTCTTGGTCATAGTTTGAAATGGCCAGTCTCGAACAGTTCATCAGATGGGAATCTGTGATGATTTTCATCTGGGATAAAAGCCAACCCACAGAGGTATATGGAACCAAAGTAGGTATTCACCTTAAGTGGACACGAAGAGGTACTTCTCTGATCACAAGTCCCCAAAAGTCTTTGTCTCTTGACCCAGCTGTCTCTCATTTTGCATGGTGATTATTTCCAGTCAAGTCCATTGCTTTGTTCAAGCACCTGCTGAAATGTTGCTGTCAGTTCTCCAGTGCCCACTTGAAGAAAAGGATTTGAAACAAACATAATGGTTTGTTCCATCTTATCTAACTCCTGAAATCCTCTGTTGAATTACTTTTTCAGTTTGTTCAGGTGGTTATAGAATTTACTTGGATAGAACCCCTTCTGTTTGACTTGTTTTGGATTTTCTCCAGGTTTGGGAAGTTCTCAGTAATTTTGTTCTTCAACTGGGTGGACCACAGGCCCAGTTTCAATTTGAGCGCATTCACTGCGCTAATCATATGCGACAAGTCTCTGTCCCTCCCCTGCAGTTCACGGTTCAGCTCATTCAATTTTGTACTTAAGTCCGTAAAAAATGCCAATTCTAGCAACCATGAATTATTTGACAGATTGCTGTACACCTCATTTCTTGATTTAAGGAAGGTGACAATTTCAGGGAGCTGATCTAAAAATCTCTGAAGGACTTTTTCTTGACTTAACCATCTCACATCTGCCTGAAGGATTAGCTCCACGTAAGTGTCATTAAGCTCATCGAGTAACAATTTGAACAAGCGATGTTGCAGAGCTCTGGGACGAATTGAGGTGACTATCTTGACAACAGTTGTCATTACACGAGGAAAGTCAATAACCTTGCTCACTTGCGCTTGTTGGTGGATAACACAGTGGTGATTGATGAAGATGGGGAATTCAGGATCATTATTGCAAAGTGCAACAAAGCCTGCACTGACAGTGCACCATCAGTTGTGATTGAAAACCAGTTTCTTGATCAGAATGTTTTTCTCAGACCGCATAAATTTGTTGTAGACATCCTCACCTCTTGTCCTCTTTTTGAGTGGCAAAAGAGTGAGGAAGTTCTGCTCATTGCAAGAGGAATGGAATATAAAAGTAGAGACGTTTTACTACATCTGTATAAATCTTTGCTGAGTCCACATTTGGCTAGTTGTGTGCAGCTTTGGTCTCCTTTATAAAAAAATATATATAATTGCTTCAGAAACAGTTCATAGAAGGTTCACTGCATTTATTCCTGGGATGAAAGGGTTGTATCAAATAAAGGTTGAACGGGTTAGGCCTATATCCTTTGGAGTTTAAAAGACTGAGATGTGATCTTATTGAAACATACAAGATCCTGAAGGGATTTGAAAAGGTGGATACCCAGAGGATGTTGCCTCTTGTGGGGGAATCCTTTTAAGATAGGTGAGGCAAAACTTTTTTTCTGAAAGGGTCATTGGTGTGTGCAACTCTCTTCCCAGAAAGTAATAGAGGCTGGGTCTTTGAACTTATTTAAGGCAGAATTAGACAGATTTTCCTTAGACAAGGAAGTCGAGGCTTATAAGGTGTAGCCAGGGAAGTGGAGCTGAGACCACAACCAGATCGGCTATGATCTTATTGAATGGTAGTTCAAATGGCAGATGACCCAATCCTCCTATGTTTATTTTGTTCTTGTGAAGTATTTTCCCTCGCCTTCAATTCTCTAAATCTAGATGCCATATCCCTCTTTACTTTAATTTTACTCTTTCTGAGAAGTACCAATGTGTTTAATTCTTTCCTGATTATCTTAAAAGTTAGTTTCTCTATGGTAACGTGTTAATGCCTTGATGATTTAAGTGTTGTCACATAGTAACTGGCTGCATTAATCATGTTGTTTTGTTGTCAGGCAACCGAACATGTCTGGGATCTGTTTTCAGTGCTGGTTTACCATGCATTTCTCTACGTTAGTTGCTTCACAAGCAACAAAGCACACTTACACATGTATATCAATGTGCCAGTATTGTGCCACATGTGTCATTCTGTCATGTTTGAGATGCAGTCCTCCCTCAGGACTGATTAAAATGTCTGTTTACATTATGCGCTCATGAGGTTAGGCTGATTGGCCTCGAATTACTCGGACTATCCCTTCTTTCCTTTTGGGACACTCCTTCTGCACTGTAGGGATTCTATGATTGGCACAAGATTAGCAGTCCTTCAATCTTCTGGCACTACATCTGTAGCCAGAGGAGATTTTTAAAAAATTCATTTGTTAGGCGTTGCTGGCTAGGCCAGCATTATTGCCTATTTCTTATTCCCTTTGGTAGTGAGCTACCTTCATGACGATTGCAGTACATTTGGTGTAGACACATCCCACAGTATTGTTAGGGAGGGAGTTATGGATTTTGACCCAGCGGCTATGCCGGAACGGTGATATATTTCCAAGTCAGGATAGTGAATAACTTGGAAGGGAACTTGCAGGTGGTGGTGTTCTTATGTGTCTGCTGCCCTTGTCTTCTAGATGGTTGCGGTTGTGTATTTGGAAGATGTTGCCTAAGGAGCATTGGTAGATTCCTGCAGTACATCCTGTAGATGATATACATGGCTGCCATTGTTTGTTGGTGGTGGAGGGAGTGAATGTTTGTGGAAGGTTCCAATCAAGCAGGCTATTTTGTCCTGGATAGTGTAAAGCTTCGTGAGTCTTATTGGAGCTGCACTCATCCAGGCACGTGGAGGGTATTTTATCACACTCCTGACTTGTGCCTTGTGGATGGTTGACAGGCTTTGGGGTGTCAGGAGGTGAGTTACTTGCCACAGGATTCCTAGCCTCTGAACAACTTTTGAAGTCACAGCGTTAATATGGCTAGTCTAATTCAGTGTCTGGCCAGTGCATGTTGATAGTGGGGGGATTCAGCAATGATGATGCCATTGAATCATTGAATGTCAAGGGGTTATGGTAAGATTTGCTTTTGTTGGAGATGGTCAATGCCTGGCATTTATGTGACACGAATGTTGCTTGCCATTTATTAGCCCAGGTCTTGCTGCAACTCTGTATAGACTGCTTCAGTATCTGAGGAATCGTGAATGATGCTGAATATTGTGTAATCGTCAGTGAACATCCCTACTTCTGATCTAGTGATGTAGGGAACTTCTTTGATGCCCCACTTGATCAAATACTGCTTTGATGTCAATGGCAGTCACTCTCACTTCACCTCTGGAATTCGGTTATTTTGTCTTTGTTTGAATCAAGTTTGCAATGAGGTCAGAAGCTGAGTGACCCTGGCAAAATCATTGAGCAGGCTATTGCTAAGCAAGTGCTGGATGATAGTACAGTTGCTGACCACTTCCATCATTTTACTGATGATGAAGAGTAGACTGATGGATCAGTAATTGGTCAAGTTGGGTTTTTCCTGCTTTTTATGTACAGGACATATCTGGGAAAGTTTCCACATTGTTGGATAGGTGCCAGTGTTGTAGCTGTACTGGAACAATTTGGCTAGGGATGCGGTAAGTTCTGGAGCACAAATCTTCAGTACTATTACTGGAATCTAAATTCCGTAGTGCTGCCATATCCAGTTGTGAGTGGTGGTGGGCAATTCAACATCTCACTGGAGAGGAGGCTCCACAAATATCTGTCAGTGGGGTCAAGTGTGTTTTTCCTTCTTGTTGGTTCCCTCAGCACCTGCTGCAGACCCAGTCAACCAGCTATGTCCTTTATCAACAGTCTCAAGAACAGCTTCTTCCCTGCTGTCATCAGACTTTTGAATGGTCCTATCATATATTAAGCTGATCTTTCTCTTCACCCTACCTGTAATTGCACCACTATATTCTGCACCTTATCCTTTCCTCCCCTATGTACATTATGAACGGTATGTTTTGCCTATACAGCGCAAGAAACAATACTTTTCACGGTATCCCAATACATGTGACAAACCAAATTTTTTTTAAAATAGGACTTGGCCAGCTCGGCCTCTGATGGTGCTACAGAGCCACACTTGGTGGACATTGAAATCCCCCATCCAGAGTACATTTTATGCCCTTGCTATTCTCACTTCTTTCTCCAAGTGGTGTTCAACATGGAGGAATTCTGATTCATCTGATTCATACTGATATGTGGTAATCAACAGGAGGGTTCCTTGTCCACAGAACATAGAACATTACAGCACAGTACAGGCCCTTCGGCCCTCGATGTTGCGCCGACCAGTAGTACCAATCTAAAGCCCCTCTAATCTACACTATTCCAATATCATCCGTATGTTTATCCAATAACCACTTGATCGCTCTCAACATTGACGAGTCCACCACTGCTGCAGGCAGGGCATTCCACGCCCTTACTACTCTCTGAGTAAAGAACCTACGTCTAACATCTGTCCTATATCTCTCACCCCTCAATTTAAAGCTATGTCCCCTCGTGCTAGCCAACACCATCCGAGGAAAAAGGCTCTCACTATCCACCCTATCTAATCCTCTGATCATCTTGTATGCCTCTATTAAGTCACCTCTTAACCTTCTTCTCTCTAACGAAAACAACCTCAAGCCCCTCAGCCTTTCCTCATACGATTTTCCCACCATACCAGGCAACATCCTGGTAAATCTCCTCTGCACCCTTTCCAACACTTCCATATCTGAAGTCCATGTTTGACCTGATGCCATGAGACGTCCTGGGGGTCCAGATTAAATGTTGAGGACTTTTAGGGCAACTCCCTCCTGACTGTATACCACTGTGCCACCACCTCTGCCGGGTGAGACAGGGTGTATCCAGGGATGGTGGTGGTGTCTGGTACATTGTCTGTGAGGTATGATTGCATGAATATGACTACGTCAGGTTGTTGCTTGACTAAACTGCCGGACAGCTTTCCCAGCTTTGGCATAAGGCCCCTAAATATAGTAAAGACGATTCTTTTGCAAGGTTGACAGGGTTGGGTTTGCCATTGTCGTTTCTGGTGCCTGGGTTGATGTGGGCTGGTCCATCTGGTTTCATTCCTTTTTATTGACTTTGTAGCAGTTTGATATAACTGAGTGGCTTGCTAGGCCACTTCAACGGGCATTTAATAGTCAAACTTGTTGCTTTGGATCTGGAGTCACCTGTAGGCGAGACCATGGTAAGGATGGCAGATTTAGTGAGAGCATTAGTGAGCCAGGTGAGTTTTTATGACAATTAACAATAATTTCATGGTTGTCATTAGACTTTTGATTCTAGATTTTTATTGAATTCAAATTCCACCATCTGCCATGGTGGAGTCGAACTCCAATCTCGGAGCATTACCCTGGGTCTCTGGATGACTGGTCCAGTTACAAACAACTACACCACCACCTCTCCACGAAAATGATGGTCAGAGTACTGCTATTTCTTCCCTTGCTTCGCTTAGCAGCAACACATTTCATCCAGATCTTGTGATTTATCTATCCACTTTCAACAATGTGAAGCACCTCATTTCCTCCCCTATTATTGAGTTTTGGGTTTATTTATTAGTGTTACAAGTAGGCTGACATTAACACTGCAATGAAGTTACTGGAAAAATCCCCTAGTCACCACATTCCAATGCCTGTTCGGGTACACTGAGGGAGAATTTAGCATAGCCAATGCCCCTAACCAGCATGTCTTTCAGACTGTGGGGGGAAACCAGAGCACCCGAGGAAACCCATGCAGACACAGGGAGAATGTGCAGACTCCGCACAGACAGTTACCCAAGCCAGGAATCGAACCAGGGTCCCTGGTGCTATGAGATCAACAGTGCTAACCACAGTGCCACTCAAATGTTCATGTCATTGAATATTTCACACTCTCCTCCTTGGGTGGTGAAATCTGAGACAATGAACAATTTTAAAAGGAAATTGGATGTGCACTTGAGGGAAGTAAACTTGCAGGGCTACAGTAGACAAATGGGACTGCCAGAATTGTTGTATGGAGAGCCAGCATGGACCCAATGAGTGAATAGCCTCTCTGTGCTGTAATGACTAAATAATCAAAAACTGAAATGTTTGCTTCATATCCCTGTTTGTCAAAAGAAACACAAAGTATTTTTAAAGCTTTCATTAAGCAAATCAAATACTAAAATCTATGGTAAGTTGATAACCTTCTGTCTGAGATGAGAATGACACCTGAAAATATTGAATGAATTTGAATAAAAGTAAAATACTGCGGATGCTGGAATCTGAAACGAAAACAGAAAATGCTGAAAAACCTCAGCAGGTCTGACAGCATCTGTGGGGAGAGAACAGAGCTAACGTTTTGAGTCTGGGTGACCTTTTGTTTCTATTTTTGAATTAATTTGAATGTCATTAGCTGCTTTGAATGCAAGAACTGATGGTGAGCATTTGAAGTTGACATGCTGGCTGTGCCCTACACTATGTAGTGAAATCTTTGTCATGGAATGGATTCAAAGATCAGTTGTATCCTTTCAGTTTTAAGTCTGGAAAAAGACAAAATGATTCCACAAATGTAGCCCTGCCGCATTTACTTCCAGTGTTTATCCCAGGTAAATGTCTATAACTGTTTTCCAACACCATTGCAATTGGTTATGAATGTGCTGCCTACTGCATATAAAGAGTATTGGCTTTTGCAAGCAGTTATTAATTTGAGCTGGTGCGTTTCAACAAACACTGAACCATTCATTCATTTATCTAGCACTTTTAACATAAAATATTCCCAGGCACTTTACAAAACAAAATTTTACTCTGACCCAAAAACATGACCAAAAGTTAGGTTTTCAGGACCGTCTTAAAGGCAGTTGAAGACCTGACCGTTAATGGTAGAGCAGCTAAAATTGGGCATGTTCTGGAGACCCAAATTGAGGAACACAGATATCTTGGAAGATTGTTGGGTTAGAGGAAATTACAGAGACGGGGAGGGTTGAGGCTATGGAGGGATTGGAAAACAAGGATGAGAACTTTTAGAATTTAATAACATTCTTAACTAGGAGCCAATGTAGGTCAGTGAGCAGAGGGGTGATCGGTGAACAAGACTTGGCATGAGTCAGCAGAATTTTCAATTACCTCAATTTTATGGAGGATAGAATGTGGAAGGCGGAAGAGGCAGTGTTGCAGTAGTCAAACATAATAATGGCATTGATGAGAGTTTCAGCAACAGAGAAGGTGAGACAGGCAGAGTCAGTCAATGTTAGAGTTGGGAATAGATGCTTAGTTATGGGGCAGCAATGAGGTCAATAGCTCCTCCTGGTTAAATATAACACCAAGGTTGTGAACAGTCTTGTTCAGTCAGAGACAGTTGCCAGAGAGCGCAATGGAATTGGTAACAAATGGAACAGAGTTTATAGTTTGAACTGAAGATGAATGGCTTTGGTTTTCCAAATAGTTAGTTGGAAGAAATATTTGCTCATCTAGTACTGGAGGTCAGATGAACAGTCTGATAATCTAGTGACAGTGGAAGAATCGAGAGAGGCAGTGGTAAGGTCTAATTGAGTATTGTCAACATGCATCTGAAACAGGCACGGGCCTGAATTCTCTGACTCCCGCTGCAGTGAATGGCGATTTGGCTGAGCACCAAATTCTCCATTCCCACTGGTAGTGGTGGCAGGGTGAACAAGATCGAAGAATTTCAACCATTGTGTTTTCAGCTGATGTATTTGAGTAGAGATTAAGGAGAGTTTTTTTTCCCCCGGTGGCAGAAACAAAGTAGAGTTGCAAGTAGAAAAGGCGGAGAAAGTACTGGGAATTTTCTTATCATTATTGAAGAAAAACTCAGCTGGAATTGAAGCATTTCTGTAAAACAGTTGGCGTTAAAATTGACAGTAAAACTACACTGGCAGAAATTTAATGGGTGGATTTGAATTGCTATGAAATCTTCAATTTTCCAATCCTTCAACAACAGATGGCAGCAGAGACAGGTCATTAATACAGCAAAGAGACTGGTTTATTGGAACAGTCATAGTGATTGGAGGGTCACAATACTGCATTTTTACTTAAAATTAGTTCGGCTCAGTAACCTTGAATACATTGCAGATATCACTGGAGAGTGGGGCTAATGTTGGATTTACTGTCCATTGCTTATAGTGGACAAATCGTGCTCATACAAATTAGCCAGCAATAGCGATCCAGACTGTATCATTACTGATTGGTTAAAATTTTAAAGATCAACTACTTCACCATACCATTTATTGCAATCTTTCAACTAATTTTCAGCCTAGCTGCTACTATAACTAGACCATTATTTATATCTCTTTGGTTTATAAACTGTAAGGGGCTGGAGGAAAGCCTATAATGTGCTCTGCATTGTCACCAGTATTAGAGTAAAATGGTTGGAAAGGCACCTTGGGGCAGAATTAGAAGCTTTACTTTTGTCTTTCCCGTGCTGCAGCTGAACTTGGAACAGTGGTGTTGTTATTGCTCAGTAGTTACAATCCAGAAACAGGCCATTTAATCCAGCAGAACTATGTTTGTTCTATTCCTTCACATCCAAATCAGACCTCTTAATATGTACTAACAACCATTAAGTTTAAAATTTATTTATTAGTGTCACAAGTAGGCTTACATTAACACTGCAATGAAGTTACTGTGAAAATCCCCTAATTGCCACACTCTGGTGTCTGTTTAGGTTCACTGAGGGAGAATTTAGCATGACTGATGCACCTAATCAGTACATCTTTCAGACTGTAGGAGGAAACCCACACAGACAAGGGGAGAATGTGCAAACTCCACACAGACAGTGACCCAAACCAGGAATCGAACCTGGGTCACTGGCACTGTGAGGCAGCAGTACCAAGCACTGTGCCACCGTGCTGCCCATTTATTAATTTAAAATTATTTTTAACTTTATAAATATAATGTAAATCAATCTCTTAAATTTTAATAACCTGATGTCCAGATGCTACATAATTATTAATGTTTGATAGTTCAGGATTCATGCAGCATTGAAAATAGGAGCAGGAGTAGAAGAAACAACATCCCTGCATCCAGTCTGTCGGTCCTGTCAGAATTGTATATGTTTCAATTAGATCTCCTCTCATTCTTCTAAATTCCAGTGAATATAGGCCCAGTAGACACAACCTTTCCTCATGACAATCCTGCCTCCCCAGGAATCAGTCTGGTGAACCTTCGCTGCACTCCCTCTATGGCAAGTATATCCTTTCTTAGATAAGGAGTCCAAAACTGAACACAATACTCTAGAGCTGCACCAAGGCTTTGTGCAGCTGCACTAAGACATCATTGCTCCTGTACTCAAGTTCCCTTGCAATAAAGGCCAACGTACCATTTACCTTCCTTTTTATTGTACCTGCATGCTTGATTTCAGTGATTGGTGTACAAAGACATCCAGGTCTCTTTATATGTCAACATTTCTCAAATTATCTCCATTTAAATAATACTCTGCTATTCTGTTTCTCCATCTAAAGTGGATAATTTCACATTTATCCATGTTATACTGCATCTGCCATGTATTTGCCCACTCTCTTAACTTGTCTAAATCACCTTTTGAGATTTTGAGAGACAGGATCTACAGGCATTTAGAGACGCAAGGACTTGATTAGAGACAGTCAGCAGGGCTTTGAGTGGAAAATCATGTGTCTCAAATTTGATTGAGTTTTTTGAAGGGGTAACCAAGAAGGGAGATGAGGGCAGTGCAGTTGATGTTGTCTACATGGACGTTAGCAAGGCCTTTGACAAGGTACTGCATGGTATGTTGTTGCATAAGGTTAAATCTCACGGGATCCAGAGTGAGGTAGCTAAATGGATACAAAATTGGCTTGACGACAGAAGCCAGAGGGTGGTTGTAGAGGATTGTTTTTCAAACTGGAGACCTGTGATCAGCGGTGTGCCTCAGGGATCGGTGCTGGGTCCACTGTTGTTTGTCATTTATATTGATGATTTGGATGAGAATGTAGGAGGCATGGTTAGTAAGTTTACAGATGACACCAAGATTGGTGGCATAGTGGACAGTGAAGAAGGTTATCTCGGATTGCGACAGAATCTTGATCAATTGGGCCGGTGGGCTGATGAATGGCAGATGGAGTTTAATTTAGATAAATGTGAGGTGATGCATTTTTGTAGATTGAACCAGAGCAGGACTTACTCAGTTAATGGTAGGGCGTTGGGACTAGCTTCGGGGTTTTAAAAAAAAAAGGGCGGCATGGACAAGTTGGTTTCATTGGTCCGAACATTGAATAAAGGAGTTGGGATGTCTTGTTGAAGATGTTCAAAACATTAGTAAGGCCACACTTGGAATATTGTGTACAGTTCTGGTCACCCTATTATAGAAAGGATATTATTAAACTAGAAAGCGTGCAGAAAAGATTTACTAGGATGCTACCGGGACTTGATGGATTGAATTATAAGAAGAGGCTGGATAGAGTGTGACGTTTTTCCCTGGAATGTAGCACGCTGAGGGGGATCTTGTCGAGGTCTATAAAATAATGAGGGGCACAGATCAGCTAGATAGTCAACATCTTTCCCAAAGGTAGGAAAGTCTCAAACTAGAGGACATATGTTTAAGGTGAGAGGGGAGAGATACAAAAGTGTCCAGAGACATTTCTTTCACTGAGGGTGGTGAGTGTCTGGAACGAGTTGCTAGAGGCAGTAGTAGAGTCGGGTACAATTTTGTCTTTTAAAAAGCATTTAGATAGGTAAAGATAGGTATAGAGAGATATGGGTCAAATGCGGGCAATTGGGACTAGCTTAGTAGTTTAAAAACTGGGCGGCATGGACAAGTTGGACCAAAGGGCCTGTTTTCACGCTGTAAACCTCTGACTCTTTTGTGAATAGCTGGAGTCCAAGCACTGATTCCTGTAGGACCCCACTAGTCACTGCATGCCATTTCAAAAAAGACCCTTTTTATTCCGACTCTCTGTCTCCTGCCTGCATGATTGCACATTAGTTAGCACTGTTGCCTCACAACGCCAGGGACACAGGTTCAATTCTGGCCTTGGATGTCTGTGTGGAGTTTGCATGTTCTCCCCATGCCTGTGTGGATTTCTTCTGGATGCTCCAGTTTCCTCTAACAGTCCAAAGATGTGTAGATTAGGTGGAATAGCCATGGTAAGTGCACAGGGTTACGAGGATATGGCGGAGTTCAGGGCCTGGGTAAGAGACTCCTTCAGAGGGTTGGTGCAGACTCGATGGACTGAATGGCCTTTTTCTGCACTATAGGAATTTTATGATTCTATGCTAATCAATTCTCAGTTCATACCAATATATCATCACCGATCCCATGTGCTTTAATTTTGCACATTAATCCTTTATATGGGACTTTATCAAAAGCTTTCTGAAAATCCAAATTACCACATCCACTGTTTCACCCTATTCCACTAGTTACATCCTCATAAAACTCCAGTAGGTTTGTCAAACATGATTCCCCTAATAAATTCATGTTGATTTTATCTAATCCCATTGATATTTTCTGAGTGTCCTGTTATCACATTCTTTATAATAGATTCTAGCATTTTCCCTACTATTGTTAGACTAACCGGTTTGTAATTCCCTGTTTTCCCTCTTCCTTTTTTAAATAGTGGGGTTATGTTTGCCACCCTCCAATCTGTTGGGACTGTGCCGGAATCTACAGAATTTTGAAAAATGACAATTTCCTTCAATTACTCTTCACTAGACCTTTGGTTCCCTAGCATTTCTGGGAAGTTATTTGTCCTCCGTAAAGACAGAACTAAAGTAGTCATTTAATTGCTCTGCCACTTCCTTGTTTTCTATTATAAATCATAGTCACTTTTAAAAATTGTTTAAGTTAATCAGCATATTTTTAAAAAAGGTACAATGGTACACAGTTTTCATTTTAGAATGGTACGACATTTGGATCTTTGCAAAAAATTAAGCAACATTGAGATATGCTTATTTTTATTTAATGCAGATAAGTTAATTATTTCTGTTCTTTTCATCATTCTGTTCAAACTGTATAAATTCTACACCAAAGCATTTCCAACTAAAAATCCCTCATTACACCTTGCTTCTCATATGCCACCTGCTTTTACAACGTAAAAGCAGAGTTTAAAGACCGACTAAGCTGTTGCTTAGCAACCAGGGGCCCACACTGGAGAAGCATTAGCACTTGTAGTTCAGCTGGAATGAGGTACCTAGGAAGAAAGCAGCTCTCATAGAAACTGCCAGCAGAGAGGCAGGAAAATGGAGTAAGAGACAGAAAGAAAAGCCCAGAGGCTAAAGAATAAACATTTGTAGAAACCAGGGGATGAAAAGAGGAATTCCAGGAAGATTGAAGTCAAAAAGAAATGAAACTAGCATCTGAACAAGGTACAGTTCACTAACGTTAAGGAAAGAACATAGAACATAGAACATTACAGCACAGAACAGGCCCTTCGGCCCACGATGTTGTGCCGACCTTCATCTGAAACCAAGATCAAGCTATCCCACTCCCTACCATCCTGGTGTGCTCCATGTGCCTATCCAATAACCGCTTAAATGTTCCTAAAGTGTCTGACTCCACTATCACTGCAGGCAGTCCATTCCACACCCCAACCACTCTCTGCGTGAAGAACCTACCTCTGATATCCTTCCTATATCTCCCACCATGAACCCTATAGTTATGCCCCCTTGTAATAGCTCCATCCACTCGAGGAAATAGTCTTTGAACGTTCACTCGATCTATCCCCTTCATCATTTTATAAACCTCTATTAAGTCTCCCCTCAATCTCCTCCGCTCCAGAGAGAACAGCCCCAGCTCCCTCAACCTTTCTTCATAAGACCGACACTCCAAACCAGGCAGCATCCTGGTAAATCTCCTCTGCACTCTTTCCAGCGCTTCCACATCCTTCTTATAGTGAGGTGACCAGAACTGCACGCAATATTCCAAATGCGGTCTCACCAAGGTCCTGTACAGTTGCAGCATAACCCCACGGCTCTTAAACTCCAACCCCCTGTTAATAAAAGCTAACACACTATATGCCTTCTTCACAGCTCTATCCACTTGAGTGGCAACCTTTAGAGATCTGTGGATATGGACCCCAAGATCTCTCTGTTCCTCCACAGTCTTCAGAACCCTACCTTTGACCCTGTAATCCACATTTAAATTAGTCCTACCAAAATGAATCACCTCACATTTATCAGGGTTAAACTCCATTTGCCATTTTTCAGCCCAGCTTTGCATCCTATCTATGTCTCTTTGCAGCCTACAACAGCCCTCCACCTCATCCACTACTCCACCAATCTTGGTGTCATCAGCAAATTTACTGATCCACCCTTCAGCCCCCTCCTCTAAGTCATTAATAAAAATCACAAAGAGCAGAGGACCAAGCACCGATCCCTGCGGCACTCCGCTAGCAACCTGCCTCCAGTCCGAAAATTTTCCATCCACCACCACCCTCTGTCTTCGATCAGATAGCCAGTTACCTATCCAATCGGCCAACTTTCCCTCTATCCCACACCTCCTTACTTTCATCATAAGCCGACCATGGGGGACCTTATCAAACGCCTTACTAAAATCCATGTATATGACATCAACCGCCCTACCTTCATCAACACACCTAGTTACCTCCTCAAAAAATTCTATCAAATTTGTGAGGCACGATTTGCCCTTCACAAATCCGTGCTGACTATCCCGGATTAATCCGCATCTTTCTAAATGGTCGTAAATCCCATCCCTAAGGACCTTTTCCATCAATTTACCAACCACCGAAGTAAGACTAACCGGTCTATAATTACCAGGGTCATTTCTATTCCCTTTCTTAAACAGAGGAACAACATTCGCCACTCTCCAGTCCTCTGGCACCATCCCCGTGGACAGCGAGGACCCAAAGATCAAAGCCAAAGGCTCTGCAATCTCATCCCTCGCCTCCCAAAGAATCCTAGGATACATTTCATCAGGCCCAGGGGACTTATCGACCTTCAGTTTATTCAAAACTGCCAATACATCCTCCCTCCGAACATCTATTTCCTCCAGCCTATTAGCCTGTAACACCTTCTCTTCCTGAAAAACGTGGCCCCTCTCCTTGGTGAACACTGAAGAAAAGTATTCATTCATCACCTCGCCTATCTCTACTGATTCCATACACAAGTTCCCACCACTGTCCTTGACCGGCCCTAACCTCACCCTGGTCATTCTTTTATTCCTCACATAAGAGTAAAAAGCCTTAGGGTTTTCCTTGATCCGACCCGCCAAGGACTTCTCATGTCCCCTCCTAGCTCTCCTCAGCCCCTTTTTCAGCTCATTCCTTGCTAACTTGTAACCCTCAATCGAGCCATCTGAACCTTGTTTCCTCATCCCTACATAAGCTTCCCTCTTCCTTTTCACAAGACATTCCACCTCTTTTGTGAACCACGGTTCCCTCACTCGGCCATTTCCTCCCTGCCTGACAGGGACATACCTATCAAGGACACCCAGTATTTGTTCCTTGAAAAAGTTCCACTTTTCATCAGTGCCTTTCCCTGACAGTTTCTGTTCCCATCTTATGCCCCCTAATTCTTGCCTAATCGCATCATAATTACCTCTCCCCCAATTGTAAGCCTTGCCCTGCCGTCCGGCCCTATCCCTCTCCATTGCAATAACAAAAGACACCGAATTGTGGTCACTATCTCCAAAGTTCTCTCCCACAACCAAATCTAACACTTGGCCCGGTTCATTTCCCAGTACCAAATCCAATGTGGCCTCACCCCTTGTCGGCCTATCCACATATTGTGTCAGGAAACCCTCCTGCACACACTGCACAAAAAGTGCCCCATCCAAACTATTCGACCTACAAAGGTTCCAATCAATATTTGGAAAGTTAAAGTCCCCCATGACAACTACCCTGTGACCCTCACACGTATCCATAATCTGCTTAGCAATTTCTTCCTCCACATCTCTATTACTATTTGGGGGCCTATAGTAAACTCCTAACAACGTGACCGCTCCTTTCCTGTTTCTAACTGCAGCCCATATTACCTCAGTGTGCATATCCCCCTCAAAGTGCTTTTCCGCAGCCGTTAAACTATCCTTGATTAACAATGCTACTCCTCCACCTCTTTTACCAGCTTCCCTACACTTACTGAAACATCTATACCCCGGAACGTCCAACAACCATTCCTGTCCTTGTTCTACCCACGTCTCCGTAATGGCCACAACATCGTAGTCCCAAGTAGCAATCCACGCCCCAAGTTCATCCACCTTGTTCCGGATGCAGAGATAGGCTCCCAGTTAAAGACAGAGCTTAAAAGACAGACCTGGTGAAGTTGGCTGGCAAGAAACCAGACATCGGAAATAATCCTAAGGTTAGTGACATCTTAATACAGCCTGTGAAGCAGTAGTGTTCTGTTGGCATGACTGGGTATTTGAGAGATTGTGTGGAAGTGTGAATGCAATCCAAGGCAGAGGAATACTGAAAGGACATTGAAATCCTGGAAATAGATCCATGGTGAAGGCACCTGGAAGAAAGCGTTTTTTGGGAGAAGATTCCAAGATGTGTCTTTTCAAGAGTGGAAGTTGGAAACAGTTGGATGGAAGTCAGATTCTAGTGAGACCAGTTGGCTGACTGTGATAAGCGTCTGGGAGAATTTGATGAGAAAAACCACAGAAGTTAAACTTGGTTTCAGAGTGCCGTGGATCTGACCACAGTTGGCCTGTTGGTTTACATGGACTGTGAACTTCCTGAAATTATTATAATACAAGATTCATTTTTTAAGTTATATTATCCTTAAACATCTGTACATCTGTGAAGATATGGGTGGGGTGAAAGAGTATTGTGTTACAGTCAATCTTTTCATGTTTAATAAATGTTGTATTCTTTTGTTAAAAGTTAACTGGTAATCCTGTGATTCTATTTATCCATGTCTCTAAATAAAAAAACTAAATGTTACGGTTTATTAGTAAGAAGTTTAACAACACCAGGTTAAAGTCCAACAGGTTTATTTGGTAGCAAAAGCCACACAAGCTTTCGAGGCTCTGAGCCCCTTCTTCAGGTGAGTGGGAATTCTGTTCACAAACAGAACTTATAAGACACAGACTCAATTTACATGAATAATGGTTGGAATGCGAATACTTACAACTAATCCAGTCTTTAAGAAACAAAACAATGGGAGTGGAGAGAGCATCAAGACAGGCTAAAAAGATGTGTATTGTCTCCAGACAAGACAGCCAGTGAAACTCTGCAGGTCCACGCAACTGTGGGAGTTACAAATAGTGTGACATAAATTCTGATTCTAGGATCGCATGATAAAGACTTCCTGTTGGGGAGCACTTCAGCGGTCACGGGCATTCGGCCTCTGATATTCGGGTAAGCGTTCTCCAAGGCGGCCTTCGCGACACACGACAGCGCAGAGTCGCGGAGCAGAAACTGATAGCCAGGTTCCGCACACACAAGGACGGCCTCAACCGGGATATTGGGTTTATGTCACACTATTTCACATAAATATTTCTGCTTTTTTCCTCCTGAGTCTTTATCATGCGATCCTAGAATCAGAATTTATGTCACACTATTTGTAACTCCCACAGTTGCGTGGACCTGCAGAGTTTCACTGGCTGTCTTGTCTGGAGACAATACACATCTTTTTAGCCTGTCTTGATGCTCTCTCCACTCCCATTGTTTTGTTTCTTAAAGACTGGATTAGTTGTAAGTATTCGCATTCCAACCATTATTCATGTAAATTGAGTCTGTGTCTTATAAGTTCTGTTTGTGAACAGAATTCCCACTCACCTGAAGAAGGGGCTCAGAGCCTCGAAAGCTTGTGTGGCTTTTGCTACCAAATAAACCTGTTGGACTTTAACCTGGTGTTGTTAAACTTCTTACTGTGTTTACCCCAGTCCAACGCCGGCATCTCCACATCACGGTTTATTAGGCCATGGTTCCATTCTGGAACCTGACTGTCCAGTGGTAACATCAGCTGGGATGGTAACAAGAGTTTTTGGGTGTTTTACTTAATGGTTCTATACGAGTTCTTTAGTAGGAAACTTAAGAAAACTTTAGTTTTAAGATCTCAATTGAGGTAAATACATGGGCAGTATTTGTTTTGGGTCCCTTCTTAAAATTCTACATTAGATTTTACCGTAATGAGTGAATTTTCCTATTACCACTAGCTTCTTGAGGACCTTGTTTATTTGGTATAACTATCAATAATGACCATCAGTGAATACCAATAGCTCTCTAGGTGTTCTGAATTGCACTGCATTTGGGTAACTTTGTGCAGGGAATGTAAGAGATGTCATGCTGATCCACTAAAAGAGTAAGAGAACGCATATTAGAGTAAAGTTGTCAGATCTTTGCTCTGTGTAACTAATTTTAAACTTGATCTTGGAGGGATTGATGCTGGTTACCGAAACGTTTGCTAGTTGCCAGTAGAGGGCTTACAAAGACGCTGTCTGACTTTGTTTCTAGCAGGCTTGAGAAAACTGTAGAAAGTCAAGTACTTCTTTGCCATTTCCTCTTTCTTTTGCAGAAGACTCAAACTATGGCAGTGTTTGGTTACTTATGATGTGTAGTTAACTGTAACTTATTACTTGTGTTGCTCTGGTTACTCCAGCATTAACTATTCGTGACCAATGTTGGTGTGGTGTCTTTTTACTGTGAAGTATTGTTAGCTTTCTAGAGGCTCCTTACCCTTGGATAACAATCTGCTTTGCATGTACTGACAACTAAACCAAAAGTGAGGCTGCTAAGAGTGTCAGGGAGCAGGAGGTTTGTGAAGAGGAGTGGGGGGAGCTGCTGAAAGTAGGTGAATCGGGGAGGACAGATTGTTAGCAAATTCTGAACTGCCATTCCGCATTCCAAAAAAAAAATCAACCTATCACTCAGACTTTCCAATGAATTAAAAGCAATTGATTTCCATCTTCATCCTTTATTTTGCTTTTTTAAAAAGGTAGTTATAGAAAGCTTTTCTCTCACCTCAGTAGGTAGTTGCTAACATTTGTACATGATATTGTTTCTGAACATAGGTTAAATTTACTGAGTTGAACTTTAAAATGTTAAAATCTAGTTATATTTTGTTCAAACAAATAAAACTCTGCAAGTCAGAGTTCCCAAACTGTGTGTCTTGACCCCAATTGGGTTACAGGGGTCACATTTGGGGTCTCGAGCTCCGCTCTGAAGCAGCGCTAGCAAATGGAGAGGAGACACAGGTGGATAGCCCTGGATTCACTGGCTGCTTGCCACCAAACAACAAGGGACAGTGAACCCTGAGTGCTCTTCACCCTCAGCAGCGAATGCTGAGTTAACTGGGATGTCAGTGCAACAATTGCTACAGGTAGAAGCCAGCAAGTGTAACTCAATCACTGACTGTGTGGGAAATACTGGGAGGTCACACAGTTGGGCCTGGAAGCAAAGTGGCAGCTCCAAACTTCACTGTGCTTTTGGTCCAGTCTGCCTCTTCTACAGGCTTCTTACCCTAGGATAACAATCTGCTTTGTCTGTACTGACAACTAGACCAAAAGTGGAGCTGCTAAGAGTGAGAGAGAGCTGGAGGTTTGGGAAGAAGAGTGGGGGAACTGCTGAAAGTGGGTGAATGGGAAGGGGCTATTGAAGGGGGGGAATGAGGTGGGGACAGAGGAGGGGCTGCTGAAGATGGGGATGGGGGGGTGCTGCTGAAGGTGGGGACAGAGGAGAGGGGCTGCTGAAGGTGGGGACAGAGGAGGGGCTGCTGAAGGTGGGGATAGAGGAGGGGCTGCAGGGGATGGGGGAGGGGCTGTTGAAGGTGGGAATGGGGAGGGGCTGCTGAAGGTGGGGACAGAGGAGGGGCTGCAGAAGGTGGGAATGGGGAGGGGCTGCTGAAGGTGGGAATGGGGAGGGGATGCTGAGAGTGATGAGATAGGGGAGGGTTGTTGAGTATCATAGAACATAGAACATAGAACATAGAACATTACAGCGCAGAACAGGCCCTTCGGCCCACGATGTTGCACCGACCAGTTAAAAAAAAAAACTGTGACCCTCCAACCTAAACCAATTCCTTTTCGTCCATGAACCTATCTACGGATCTCTTAAACGCCCCCAAACTAGGCGCATTTACTACTGATGCTGGCAGGGCATTCCAATCCCTCACCACCCTCTGGGTAAAGAACCTACCCCTGACATCGGTTCTATAACTACCCCCCCTCAATTTAAAGCCATGCCCCCTCGTGCTGGATTTCTCCATCAGAGGAAAAAGGCTATCACTATCCACCCTATCTAAACCTCTAATCATCTTATATGTTTCAATAAGATCATATTGTAAATTTAAGAGATGACTGTGTTAAAATGCAGGTTTATAATTTTACCACCACCTGTCTTTGGTTCACAAAATTTGATCACAAATTTTATATCAAACAGTACATTATTTTGAATCATTGGTACATGATCGGCCTTGCACTTCAATAGAAAGATCAATGAAACAAAAAGCATACAAAACACTTTGGAGAGCAACAATGATGAATACATAGCTTATGAATACTTGAGTGTGCTGCATCAAAGGGGAGAAAGTGTTGTATCCTAAATCCATTCACCACCTTATTGTAAATACAGTATGATCTTTGAGTTTTTCTAATCGTTCTTACTCCAGCTCTAAAATGGACTAAGTAAGATATGTCAGCTGTGGCTCAGTGCTTAGCCTTTTAGTCACAATGTTTTGGGTTCAAGTCCCACTCCAGGGTTTGAGCTCAAAAATCAAGCTGACACTCCAAGGCAGTAAGAAAGTGCTGCACTGTTGGAGTCATCATCTTTCAGATGAAATGTTATATCGGAGCCCCATTTGCCTGCTTGGGTGGGTGCAAAAATCTGTTGGTACTATTTTGAAGAGGAGTAGGGGATTTCTGCCTGGTGTCTTGGCCAATATTTATCCCTCAATCAACATCACAATAACATTATTTGGTTATTATAACATTACTGTTTGTGGGAATTTGCTGAGTGCAAATTAGCAGCTGTTTTCCAACATTATAATAGTGACTACACTTCAGAAATTCTTTGAGATATCCTGTTGTCATGGCAAGTATGTATAAAAGCAATTCTTTCTTTAATGCCACAAATGTGACTGTATGATGCAATGTCCCTCCTCAACATTTTTGCAGTCTTTAACGTAGTCAGCTGCTGCATTTTTCCCCCAACCATTTCTTTATTGCCCAATTTAGTGGGATTGCCTATCTGATCATAGCAAGCTGTCTCCTGGATTAACGTATCTTGCCGTTCCCCTCATTGTTACATTGAGTCTTCTCAGGAACTGTCCTTGGCCTATTCCTATTTCTTATTTAAATGATGCCCTTGGTCAACGTCATTCAGTAACAAAGTCAGGTTCTACATAGACACTAGCAACACTTCTTCTCACTTGCATGTTGCCCATGACCATACCATTTGCTGATTACCCCCAATTCTCATTCACTCCAGACCTGTCAACTAGTTATAGTGCCAGGAGCAGGGCCATCTAAAGAACCTCTCTTTTTTCATGTTGGGAGTGGGTAAGATGTTTAAATCACACCTTTTGAAGCTAGAAGTATAGTTGGACACATTGTCAGGCAGTATTTGATAGAGTGTGAGATCAAGGAATCCAAGCCAAATTGAAGTAATTAGGATCCAGGATGGGGGCAATTTTCTCCAATGGCTGGTGTCATACCTAACACACGTAGATGGTTGTGGTTGTTAGAGGCTAACTATCTCAGCGCGAAGATATCATTGCTGCGTGGGGAATGCCCTTGGCCCAACCAATTTCATTCCTTCATCAATGACCTTCCCGCCAACATCATATCAGAAGCGTTGATGTTTACAGATGATTGCATAGTGTTCAGTACCATTTGCAACTTCTCAGATACTGAAGCAACCAGTGTCCAAATGCAGCAAGGCTTGGACTTGAAGGTGGCAAATAACATTCATGACATCCAAGTGTCAGGTAATGACCATCTCCAACAAGAGAGTGTAACCACCATGACATTCAATGGCATTACCATCATTAAATCCCGAACCATTAAAAACATTTTTTTTTTTAAAAAAAAGTTCATTCACTGGATTTGGGCACTGTTGATTAGGCTAGCATTTGTTGTCCATCTCTAATTGCCCTTGAGAAGGTGGTGGTCCGCCTTGAACCACTGCAATCCACGTGTAGGAACGCCCATAGTGCTGTAGAAACAGTGTTCCAGAATTCTGACCCAGCAACAGTGAAATAACGGTGATATAGTTCCAAGTCAGGATATCATGTGGTTCAGGTTGTGGGCTTGGAAGGTGCTGCTGAAAGAGCCTTGGTGAATTGCTGCAGTGCATCTTGTAGATCATACACACATCCAGGGTGCTTATCATTTACTAGAAATTTAACTGGACCAGCCACATAAATAGTGTGGCTAGAAGATAAGATCAGAGGCTGGGCTATCTATGGTGAGTTACTCGCCTCTAGACTGCCCAAAGCCTGTGCACCACATGCAAGGCACAAGTTAGGAGTGTGAGGAAGTACCCAGAGGGCGCAAGCTTGATATCGTCCAAGGCAAAGCAGCCAGCTTGATTGACATCCCTCAACCATCGACACACAAAGTGGCTGCAGAAACTCGCTAAGGCTTCTTGGACAGCACCTTCCAAACCTGACCTCTTATCAAGGACAGCAGATGGATGGGAACACTGCCACCTGCAAGCTCCCCTCCAGGTCACACACCATCTTAACTTGAAAGTATATCACCGTTCCTTCACTCTGAGTCAAAAACTGGACTGCCCTGTGAGTGTAATTGCACCACATGGACAACAGCATTTTGGGAAGGTGGCTCACCACCACCTTCTCAAAGGCAGTGACAGATGGGCAATAAATGTTGGCATTACCAACAATGCTCACTTTATAAGAATGCATATAGAACACAATTGCTGAGGTAATTATTCTTCCAATGTTAATTTTTAGCCCTTTGAAATTGGCATGCATAGCAAAGATGTTGAGCCTTTGTGAAAATAGCAACAGTGCCACCTATTGACTAATGGATATAACATAAAAAAATACAGTACAACACAGAAAAAGGCCATTCAGCCCAACTACTCTTTGGTGTTTGCCTTCCATTTTGTGTATTACCCAGTTACCCACAGGATTGACTTTAGGAGGCCTTGGAGGTTCAACAAAAACTGTAAGAGCTTTATTCAAGAGATGTTAACAGTACAGGTTGCCCAGTTCCCGTGCAAATGGCCAATGACACAGGACTATAGAAACGTTACAGCACAGAAGGAGGCCATTCAACCCTCTCCAATGACATTACACAAGCATTCTCTTAAAGTGACTCTGTTCAGCTGCAAGGCCGCTGGTAAGGAATCACTAAAAATACACAGCACTCCAAATTAGCAGGAAGTCCTAATTGCACTTATTCACTAAGCTCTTTTTTCTTTCAGCCACCTATCCGATCTAATCTTGAATATTGGCTCAGTTTCTGTCCCAACCACTAACGTATCAACATAATACTAAGGATTAACAGTTGGCCATTCGAACCTGCTCCAACATTCAATAAGATCATGGCTAATCTCATCTCCACTTTGCTGTCTACATCTTATAGCACTTGACTTTCTTGTCTATCAAAAATCTGTCTAACTCTGCTTTGATAGAATTCAATGAACCAGTCTCCACCCCTTTTTGGGAAAGAGAAGTTCACACACTAATGACCCTCTGTGAGGAAAATATTTATCCTCATCTTAGGCGTATAAGGGAGATCTGGGTGACTCCCAGTTCAAGTCTTCCTCAGAAGTGGAAACGTCCTTCTGGTATCCGCCCTGTCAAGTCCCCTCAGGATTTTGTATGTTTCAATAAGATCTCCATTTATTCTTCTAAACCTTGGAAGTGAACTCCACAGCCTCTCAATTTTAAAGAAATTTAGCTTGACTTCTGTTCTAAACCTCTTATTTAATTTTATATCTGTGGCACCTTTTTCTTTACCCCTTATCTGATGGGAACCCATGTTCCATGCATCTTGCCCTCTAACCTACATTCTACTGGAAATATTTTAGTTTTATTTTCTCATTCATTCTTGGGATGTGTCACTGGCTAGGCCAGCATTTATTGCCCAATCCTAATTGCCCTTGAGAAGATGGTGGTGAGATGCCTTCTGGAACCATTGCGGTCCATTTGGTGTAAGTGCACTCGCAGTGCTGTTAGGAAGTTTGAGGATTTTGACCCAGCCACAGTGAAGGAATGGCGAAGCATTTCTAAGTCAGGATGTTGAGTGGCTTGGAGTGGATCTTCTAGGTGGTGGTATCCCCATGTGTCTGTTGCCCTTGTCCTTGTAGATGGTAGTTGTTGTGGGTTTGGAAGATGCTGTCTTAACCTTGATGAGTCCTATAGTGTGGTAACATTCTGGTGAAAATTCATTGAATCTTCTCAAAAACTTCTCTCCTGCCTAAAATGTGGAGTCCAGTACTGCACACAGTGTTCTGACATGTCAAGTACAACTGATACAGTGCCTTTAACATTTCAAAATGCCCCTCATTAGGGCATTATTAAAAAAAAACTTGAAACTGAACCACATGAGCTATTAGGGTAGGTGACCAAAAGCTTGGTCAAAGTGGCAGGTGTTAAGGAGGGTCTTAAAGAACAAAAGAAAGATGGGGAGGTTTAGGGAGGGAATTTGGGACCCTTGTACCATCAGCTGCCAAGGCTCTGTCACCATTGACGAGGGCAATTAAAATCTGGGTGCTCAAGAAGCCAGAATTGGATGAGTACATGTACCTTGGACTGTTGTTGGACTTGGAGATTACAGAAATAGGAAGGATGAAGCTTTGGGGGGATATGAAAACAAGGATGAGAATTTTAAAATCTAACTGGTGAGGCAAAACCTAGGATGTACAACTTCATAGAATCATAGAAACCCTACAGTGCAGAAGGAGGCCATTTGGCCCATCGAGTCTGCACCGACCACAATCCCACCCAGGCCCGACCCCATATCCCTACATAATTACCCACTAATCCCTCTAAGCTACGCATCTCAGAACTCTAAGGGGCAATTTAGCATGGCCAATCAACCTAACCCGCACATCTTTGGACTGTCAACTTGATCAACTGTCTATAATATCTTGTATACCCTGTTTTTCCTAATCTTTCTGCTTTTCCAGAGTACCGTGCCTGTATAAATTGAGTGTTATTACTGCTGTTTACTTTTCTAACCAAAACACCACCTTGCATTTGGTGATATTGAAGTCTATTAGTTACTTTTGGCCTAGTTCCCCCATCTTGTCTATCTCTTTGCAACTTCCTTTGGGCGTCTGAAGAATTTTACTTTGGTGTGTACAAATTTGGACTTGTGGATTTGAGGTCAGCCAATTTTATATGCTAGCACTTGGTCAAAACTTTGAATAACGTATTCACTATTTTTTAAAGTTTTAGCTTGTGATGTTGTGGTTTTGATGTGGAAAGAAATATGACATTGAAGACATTGTCATGGCTCTCTTCTGCCATGTCCAGGAAATCTGGGCTTTAACCAACCACGTTTCTTTGCTCCTAGTACTGTCTTAACTTTCCTTTGGTTGTCTATAAATACAATCTGTTTTGGTGGTACCTGAAAATTGAAACAATGTTCTCTAGGTCTGTATCTAAAAGATTGACATAAGCCATGAAGACAAATGGCCGTAGAACCAAACCTGTGGGATACTGCGAGCTACACACCCAATCGGGAAATACAGTCCTATCATCTAATCTTTTAATAGTAATTTTTAATCCACTTTTCTAACTTTTTCCTCGTTGTAAATAAACCCCTGAATCTTTGGTACCTCCTATGTGTACCATGTCAGTGGCTTACCTAAACCCCCGGCACTACAGCCATCTCTCTCATATTCCCCATTTACCATGTCTACTACTTTCTCAAAAAATTCAATGAAGTTTGTCAAGGATGATTATTTTGGAATTGATGGCAGCTACTTATTAACCCAGATGAAAAGAATTAGTTATTTTTTTTCATAATTAAATATTTTAAAATTTTGTCTATGTCAGATCTTAAACTAAATAGACTGTGATTATATGGATTAGCTCTGCCTCCCTATTTAAAAATGGACTCTACATTGGATACTCACCAGGCCTCTGGCATATATTTATAAGAGTTCTGAAATATTTTCACGACCTTCCACTTCTCCTTCAGGATCCTAGAATGTATCCCACCAAACACGACTGCTTTGTCTTCCTTTAGCTTGACTATCTTAAAAAAGAAAAGGGAAGGAGGATGAAGAGAAAATTTCAAAGCAAAACAAATGCATTTTGCAAGTACACAAGTAGAAAAAGCAAATTGTTAAAAGTGAGATGGGACTGCAGGAGTGGATTGTCAATTTGCAGATTATAAAAAAAAATGGCAGTGGGTGGTACAGTGGTTAGTACTGTTGCCTCACAGCACCAGGGACCCAGGTTCAATTCTGGCCTCAGGTCACTGTCTGTGTAGAGTTTGCACATTCTGCGTGGGTTTCCTCTGGGTGCTCCGGTTTCCTCCCACAGTCCCAAAGATGTGTGGGTTAGGTTGACCCTAGTTAAATTAACCCTAGTGTCAGAGGGATTAGCAGGGTAAATGTGTGGGGTTACAGGAATAGGGCCTGTGTGGGATTGTGGTCGGTGCAGATTTGATGGGCCAAGTGGCCTCCTTCTGCACTGTAGGGATTCTATGGATTCTATTCTATGGATTCACCTCTTCATTATCCTTTTCAGTGAAGGCCAAAACAACGTGATTAATAAATATCACTACCATTTTTTTGATAATCTGCAAATTGACAATCCACTCCATGCTTTTTTTACTCGTGTACTCATAAAATACATTTAATGTTTTGTTTTGAAATTTTCTCTTCATCCTTTTCTTATACTGTACCACTTGTAATCTCTTCTTTTTTTGTATTTTCATTATTCTGACGGCTCTCAATGGTCCTTTTCAATTGTAGTTGATTTTTAATCTCTGTTCATCAATGACAGCCTTGTTTTAGGAATCCCATTCACTTTCCCCCATTCACTCCCCCTCTGTCCCAGTGGATAACCGGGTAATTTTACACTCCCAGTAAAGTGATTTCGAAGTTTCTACTCATCTCTAATCAGACTGCAGGTTTCCTCTTCCCTTTCCTTTCCACAATTTGATGGTTTGTAAAACACCCTGAATTGTTTTATCTTTCAGCTCCAACTGCAGTAACTGTCTGTACCCTTTCCTTGATGACATCAGCACTCTCCACTTCCTTTTACAAATATTGCCACCCTGTCTTTTTTGTTCCTATTTAGCCCATCCTTGTAAAATAGCTCCCATCTGTATGAGAACCCTTTTCCTGACCCCACACCTTTAGCCATGCATTTTTTGTTGCTAATCTTATTCTCTCATTCTGCATGGCAAGCAGTGATGATTGTGGTTGGGAGTTCCGTTGGTCCTGATCTTGCTCTCCCTTCAGCAAAATATCATTGACATTGGACAAGGGTGCACGGTTATAATTCCTCACCTAAGTCATACACGCTCTTATTTCTATTAATTTTGAGTTTGTGAATCATTATAGTTGAAAACTTAGGCAATGTTGGAAGCAGAATTGGTTGAAGCACAGGAGTTTCTCTATATTACAAGTTGTAAGAGGTAAGATTGTGGGGATTTAGGGAGATGGATGGGGGCCCATTACAGTCTGACAAGCTTACAAAAGTACTTTTTTTTTTGTTGCATGTTCTGTAACATACATGAATAATCTTGGACAGCAACAATGGTATTGTGCCACTGAATATGTGATTGTTGCTGCTTGAAATAGAGAAGGAATGTGTGTTTAAAAAAAGGGAACTGCAGATGAGTGAGACCCAAACCTTCTTAGTTTGTCCAGATGTAAAATGGCAGTCCTGGCTGCACAGTGGGCATTTGGTTCCAGTTACTACATATTGTGTTCTCTTTTAACCATATAATCATATTCAACAGTTAGAAAAAACACAATTCTACCATTCATGTCATGAATTAAAAAAGATACTTTTAAAAGAAGCAGACGTTGTGCTGGCATAGAGTTATGATGAGTGGTGTGTGTTACCTGTGTGTTCATTTGTTTCGTAACAAATGTCATCACGATAGTCACATTCCAAGTTGTTCACCTTGTTCATCCATGACAAAAATTAACAATGTTTCCCTTGGAATATTTATACTTAATTTCTACTCTTTGATCCGTTGCCATTTTTCCTGATAAGAACAGAAAAATAAAATCAAGTGGCCGTCTTTTGAATTTCTGAAGCATTGACTTAAGTTTACTTAATCCATAAGTATCAGTCTTTTTTATAAAAAAAACGTTCATGGTTTTCTGGAACTAATGTGTATGTGACAATGCTGTAAATTTGTGTATGTAGAAATTTAGAAATCAGAGGCTGGAAAGTTAGTTTGTCCAGAGGTTGGCACTTTCTAACTTCACAAGTTTTCCCGATGTGCAGGCTTCTCTGTGCTGATTGGTCAGTTATCACGGATCCAACTGAACTTGTTTAATGTTGTTTGACACCTGTGAGCTAATTTACATTTACAAGCATGGAATTGTTGCTTTAGAAAAGGTACTTCACTTAATCCTGCTTTTATAGATTTGTCAGGCAGGCAAGACTGTTCTCTTCCTGTTGGGGAGCACTTCAGCGGTCACGGGCATTTGGCCTCTGATATTCGGGTAAGCGTTCTCCAAGGCGGCCTTCACGACACACGACGGCGCAGAGTCGCTGAGCAGAAACTGATAGCCAAGTTCCGCACACATGAGGACGGCCTCAACCGGGATATTGGGTTCATGTTACACTATTTGTAATCCCCACAGCTTGCCTGGACCTGCAGAGTCTCACTGGCTGTCCTGTCTGGAGACAATACACATCTCTTTAACCTGTCTTAATGCTCTCTCCACTCACACTGTTTGTATCTTAAAGACTTGATTAGCTGTAAGTATTCGCATTCCAACCATTATTCTGTAAATTGAGTTTGTGTCTTTATATGCCCTGCTTGTGAACAGAATTCCCACTCACCTGAAGAAGGGGCTTAAGGCTCCGAAAGCTTGTGGCTTTTGCTACGAAATAAACCTGTTGGACTTTAACCTGGTGTTGTTAAATTTCTTACTGTTTATAGATTTGTGTCATGTTTCTGACATAATGCATCACAATTGGGGTGACATGGTGGTATAGTGGTTAGCACTGCTGCCTCACAGCACCAGGGGCCTGGGTTCAATTCCAGCCTCGAGTCACTGCCTGTGTGGAGTTTGCACATTCTCCCCGTGTCTGCATGGGTTTCTTCTGGGCGCTCTGGTTTCCCCCCCACAGCCCAAAGATGTGCGGGTTAGGTTAATTGGCAATGCTAAATTAACCCGTGTGTCAGGGGGATTAGCAGGGTAAATATGTGGGGTTACGGGAATAGGGCCTGGATGGGATTGTGGTTGGTGCAGGAATGATGGGCCGAATGGCTTCCTTCTGCACTGTAGGGATTCTATGATCATGATGTGGCTTTTGCTACCAAATACAAAAGTGTGGCTTTTGCTACCAAATAAACCTGTTGGACTTTAACCTGGTGTTGTTAAACTTCTTACTGTGTTTACCCCAGTCCAACGCCGGCATCTCCACATCATGATATCTTTGACATATGAGAAAGTTGGATTCACTTGCATATCTTAATGTTTCGACTTATGAACTTGCTGAGATGTTTAATCTACAAAATCAACTGTTCTGCTGCTCTTAATTCTACAAAAAGTGCATACATTTTAATTGTTGCATTGCTTTGTGTTTATATCATCAATGGAGCGTGCAGTCGAACGTGGCAGGAGCAGCACCAGGCATTTCTAAAAATGAGGTGTCAACCTGGTGAAGCTACAACACAGGCCTCCTTGTTATTCTGTGTGGCATACAAGTAATAGACAGAGCTAAGTGATCCCATAACCAACGGATCATACCTAAGCGCTGCAGTCCTGTCACATCCAGTTGTCAGTTGTGGTGGACAATTAAACAACTCGCTGGAGGAGGCGGCGACTCCAAACGTATCCCCAACCTCAATGATGGAAGAGCCCATTACATCAATGCAAAAAAAAAGCTGAAGCATTCACAACGATTTTCAGCCAGAAATGTCAAGTGGATGATCCATTTCGGCCTCCTCTGGAGGTCCCTAGCATCATAGATGCCAGTCTTCAGCTACTTTAATTCGCTTCATGTGATATTAAGAAATGGCTGAAGTCACTGAAATTGCAATGACTATGGATGCTGACAATATTCCAGCAATGGTACTGAAGACTTGTGCTCCAGAACTAGCCAAGCTCTTCCAGTACAGCTGCAATACTGGCATCTACCTGGTAATGTGAAAATTGCTCAGGTATGTCCTGTATACACACAGCAGGACAAATCCAACCCATCAATTACCACCCCATCAGTCTGCTCTCAATCATCAGTAAAGTGATGGAAGTGTTACCAAGTGGCACTTGGCAATAACCTGTTCAATAACGCTCAGTTAGGGTTCTGCCAGGGTTACTCAACTCCTGACTTCGTTACAGCGTTGGTTCAAACATGGGACAAAGAGCTGAATTTCAGAGGTGAGCTGAGAGTGATTGCTCTTGACATCAAAGTTGCATTGGACCAAGTATGGCATCAAAGATGCATTTGACCAAGTATGGCATCAAAGAACCCTTGTAAAATTGGAGTCAATGGGAACTGGGGGAAAGCCCTCTGCTGGTTGGAGCCATATCTAGCACAAGGGAAGATGGTTGTGGTCAGTCATCTCAGTTATAGGACATCACTGGAGGAGTTCCTCAAGGTAGTGTCCTAGGCCCAACCATCTTCAGCTGCTTCATCAATGACCTTCCTTCCATCATATGGTCAGAAGTGGGGATGTTTGTTGATGTTTGCAAGGTGTTCAGCATCATTTGCGACGACTCACATATTTAAACAGTCCATGTACAAATGCAGCAAGACCTGGACAATATCCGGGCTTGGGCTGACAAGTAACAATAGCACCAAACAAGTGCTAGGCAATAGCCATATTCAACAATGAGAAGTCTCACAACACCAGGTTAAAGTCCAATGGGTTTATTGGGAATCACGAGCTTTCGGAGCACTGCTCCTTCATCAGGTGGTCACCTGATGAAGGAGCAGTGCTCCAAATGCTCGTGATTCCAAATAAATCTGTTGGATTTTAACTTGGTGTTATGAGACTTCTTACTGTGCCCACCCCAGTCCAACGCCGGCATCTCCACTTCATCTTCAACAAGAGAGAATCTGTCCATTGCCGTATGGCATTCAATGATGTTATCATCACTGAATCCCGCACTATCAACATCCTGGGGTTACCATTGACCAGAAACTGAACTGGACTAACCATATAAATACTTTGGTTACAAAAGCTGGCGAGAAGCTAGGAATCCCATGGTGAAAAATTCACATCATGACTCCCCAAAGCCTGTGCACGATCTACAAGGCACAGGTCAGGAATAAGATTGGAAACTCTCACTTGCCTGGATGAATGCAGCTCCAACAACACTCAAGACGCTTGTCAGCATCCAGTGTTAGTAGTCTGCTTGATTGGCACCCCATCCACAAACATTCACTCCCTCCGCAGACGCACAGTGGCAACCGTGTGTACAATCTGCAAAATTCACTGCAGTAACTTACCAAGGCTTCTTCGACAGCATCTTCCAAACCCATACCTTCTACCATTTTGAAAGACAAGGCAGCCGCCACATGAACACCGCCACCTGCAAGTTCCCCTACAAGCCAAACAGCATCCTGACTTGGAACGATATCATCAATCCTTCACACTTGCTAGGTCAAAATCCTGGAACTCCCTAACTGCACTGTGAGTGTACCGACACCGTATGACTGCAGTGGTTCAAGAAGGTGGCTTACCACTTTTTTTTAAGGGCAAATTGAGATGGGCAACTAACGCTGGCCTTGCCAGTGATGCCCACATCCCAGAATGAATTAAGATGAGCACAACAGGATGAATGGCCTCCTATGTTGCAAGTATTCTATGATTTCTTTACACGGTTTCTTATTTTCAAAAGTGGGAAAGGGTTTCAAGGAAATTAGGCTAATTCAGCTTTCAAAGACCTGGCGTAGACACAATTGACTGAATGGCCTCTTTTGCTGCATAATTTTGCGATTGTAACTGTAATTTCAATTTGCACATATTTTTCTGGTAAATGGTTCTGTTGTTATTCTGGTGTAGTTTCTGTATATGTGCAAGGTACCTGAATTGTCATATTTCCACTTTTTGTACAACTCCAATGGCTAGTTCACGGGAAAGAAACCAATCTTTACTTCTTCCAGATGGAGCTTTTATTTCAAATCGCATAAAACTCTTTCCCACATCATCACCTGTTTGTCTTTTATATTCTTTTGAAGTATATACAAAGAAAATGGGATCAAATTAGCAGAGTTAGAAAAAAACAAATTAAGCAATCAAACTAATTGGGGAGAAGGGATAGTCCCTTAAAGGAACAATCAAAACACCAAAGGAAACATACTAAACTTTAAACAAAATCAGGTTTTAGGGATCAACAATGTAACCCAGCCTTCTTGGTGCCTACAGACCATGGAAGGCTTCCGGGTAAACACTGCATGCTCCCTTTCCAGGGACATTCGGCCACAAACATCTCTTTATACGCATGCAGTGATGTGATTGACCACTTAACCTCTAATTAGTAACTAATTACTTATTGACTGTTAACTATTTCCTATCCTAACACTTTTCTCCCCAGTGTTTTCTACTAAACACTCCCCCTCTCATGCTCCCTAAATTTGTGCTTCCATTGGTTATCAGTGGCTAAAATATATTCTAGTGCTGACCTTCAGCCAAGTTAAATACTTGAAATGTATTTAAAGCTCAGAAATGTTTTGGAAATTGTAATAAAAGCCAATGCAAGGCATGGGTACCCTGTGTGTGATGCTGTGTGTTTCTTGTTATTACAGGTTCAGTTTATTACTCCAGCCCCAGTGCATCATTTAGCTTTGGCTGAGTGTCATTTGGAGAAGGTTTGCGAAACCTATCTTCCAGATTTATAGTCAGCTGTTTCTCAGAGAAGGATTTTAATTCATTTTCTTTCTTTGATGGATTGATTGAACACCCAGTCCACTGACTAGGAAGAAGCAATTCGCTTTAGAGGTTAAATCAGGATGTGGCTCAAGTCATATTTGTTGTTAGCAGTAGTTGACTCATCTGAGATTTAAGCTACTCTGCAGAATGAAACAGAATCCTCTTTCAACTAAGAATTAACCATTTTGTAAGAAAATTTATAAGGTACTGGTGATTAACTAAGATTCCTAATTGCTGCAAGTGTACTTTTTGAGTCAGTGTTTTGGTTTACCTGCCGTGACAAAAGGCTGGTGTAATGATACTTTCTGGAAGGATAGGATCTTCTGATTTAACTGTTCAATGATCTTTTTACTGAAGGTTTGATACTAAAAATATAAGTTCCTAAAGTTGGGACAACTAAAATGGTCTTTTTTCAATGAAATAACATTTTCTGAAAAAGGTTTGAAGTTTTTTAAAGTTTATTTATTCGTGTCACAACTGGGCTTGCATTAACACAGCAATTAAGTTGCTGTGAAAATCCCCTATTTGCCATACTCCAGCGCCTGCCTGTTCAGGTACACTGAGGGAGAATTTAGTGTGGCCAATTCATCTAACTAGCACGTCTTTTTGGACTGTGGGAGGAAACTGGAGCACCCAGAGGAAACCCACGCTGACACGGGGAGAACGTGCAGACTCCGCATAGACAGTGACCCAGGCCGGGAATCGAACCCGGGTTCCTGGCGCTGTGAGGCAACAGTGCTAACCACTGTGCCATCCATGGTTTCAACAACAAAAGGCTTTTATTTCATATTTGACTTTATTTTTTTAACAAGCAGTTTTTTCAATCATTGTTCTGCACCAAAGCAAAAATGTAATATTGTAGAGATTATAACTACTTGGCAAATGATAGCATTCAGTCTCACTCTTGAAGAGATTAGCACTTTATTGAAACATTCTAATAGTTTCAGATTTGTCAGCATTCTAGCTTATTTATGTACTTCAATATCGCTGTTCCTTAATCAGTTGTTTAATATTTAAACCTAAAAAGATTGTGTATATACAATACATATGCTTATTGTGTATAAAGGCTGAATGTCATGAGCCAAGTGGATGTTATTTGTGAGGGTGTCTCAACTTGAAACACTATGGTGGTGTATAGTTTTGTCTGGAATGGTGTGAGGAGTCACGTGAAACCCCAAGTTGGAGCTCCTGGTCTGGTCCCTAACAATGTCTGCATTGTACTTGGAAGCATTCACAGTTTAAGTGTTAAAGGTAACAACAGTTTTAATTTCTGTGGCATTTATTTTGCTTTATGTAGATATTAGGATACCTTTCAAGAGTAGATGTGACTTGTTGATTCATGTTTGAAATATAGTTTAAGCTGCCACAATATAAATATTCTCTTGCAATAATTCATGTGCATTCCTACAAATAAGTTTGCAGTGCTCTTTGCTTCCTCAGACACCCATCCCAAAGTGCTTCTCACACAATGAATTTTGAAATGTAATCATTGAGGGATATATATTGTTCTAGTCTCAAGATAATTCCTGAGCTCCTTTATGCCCACCAGAACAGGCAGGCGAGACTGTGAAGTGCTCTCCCAGTACGGCACTGAAATGCTAGCTGGTCTGGCAATGCCTCAGTTTTTAAATTCTATGCCTTGTTTCCAGACTCCTCCATGGCTGCATCCCTCCCTCTCTCTGTAACCTATTACAGCCCTCAGAATCCTTTGAGACATCCAGTTGTCATGAAAAGCACTATCTAAATGCAAGCCTTTCTTTTAGATCATGTGCTGGAGCCTCCAAAAAGTTAGTTAAAACCATAACTTACTGATTTGATTTATTATTGCCACATGTATTATTATACAGTGAAAATAATTGTTTCTTGCATGTTATACAGACAAAGCATACCATACATAGGGAAGGAGAGAGTGCAGAATGTAGTGCTACAGTCATAGCTCCACATAGGTATAGAGAAAGATCAACTTAATGCAAGGTAGGTCCATTCAAGTCTGATGGCAGCAGGGAAGAAGTTGTTTTTGAGTTGGTTGGTACGTGTCCTCAGACTTTTGTATCTTTTTCCCGATGGAAGAAGATGGAAGAGAGTATGTCGAGGGTGTGTGAAGTCCTTGATTATGCTAGCTGCTTTTCCAAGGCAATGGGAAGTGTAGACAGTGTTAATGGATGGAAGGCTGGTTTGTGTGTTGGACTGGGCTTTGTTCATGACCCTTTGTAGTTTATTGCGGTCTTGGACAGAGCTAGAGCCATACCAAGCTGTGATACAACTGGAAAGAATGCTTTCTATGGTGCATCTGTAGAAGTTGGTGAGAGTTGGAGCGAAATGCCAAATTTCCTTAGTCTCCTGAGAAAGTAGATGTGACTGCAGAAATATTCCACTTAATTATAGCCCCACATGGAGGGACTAGGACGGATTGTTGGTGACCTAGACACCTAAAAATCTGAAGCTCTTGATCATTTCTACTTTGTCCCCATTGATATAGACAGGGGCATGCCCTTCACTACGCTTCCTGAAGCCGATGACAATCTCCTTCATTTTGTTGACATTGAGGGAGACATCGTTGCACCTGTTCACCAGATTCTCTTTCCCGTACTCCGTCTCGTCATTGTTGGTTTGAGAACTGACCCACAACGGTGGTGTCATCGGCAAACTTGAAAATTGAGTCGGAGGGAAATTTGACCACACAGTCATAGGTGTATAAGGAGTATAGTAAGGGGCTGAGGACATAGCCTTGCAGAGTACTGGTGTTGAGGATGCTTGTGGAGGAGTTGTTGATGTCTAGCTTTACTGACTGTGGTCTGTGGCTTAGGAAGTCTAGGATCCAGTTGCAGAGGGAGGAGCCGAGCCCCAAATTTGGAGATGAGTCTTATAGGAATAATGGTGTTAAAAGGCGGAGCTGTAGTCTATGAATAGGAGTCTGACATAGGTGTTTTGTTATCTAGGTGTTCCAGGTTTGAGGGTGGGGCCGGGGAGATGGCGTCTGCTGTGAACCTGTTGCAGCGATAGGCGAATTATAGATTTGTGCCAAGGCTAACCCTTTGAAGCACTTCATAATGATGGATGTCAGAGACATCGGACGATAATCATTAAAGCACACTGCCTGGCTTTTCTTTGGTACCAGGATGATAGTTGTCTTCTTGAAGCAGGTGGGGACCTCAGATTGGTGTAAAGAGTGGTTGAAGATGTCTGCGAATGCCCTGGCCAGCTGGTCACACAGGACCTGAGTGTTCGTCCAGGTACCCCATCTGGGCCAGTTGCTTTCCTTGGGTAGACTTTTGAGAAGGCTGCTTTGACATTCGCAATGGTGATCTCAGATACAGGTTCGTCCAAGGCTTCCGGGATGGAGGGCATGCTCTCGTTGACCTCTTGCTGAAAACGGGCATAGAATGTGTTGAGCTCATCGGGGAGGGGTCTATTGGAGCTGGCAATTTTATCTGCCTTCACCTTGTAGTCTGTTATGTCTTGCAGACCTTGTCATAGTCAGCGGGAGTCCGTGTGGCTAGCCTGGGATTCTAGCATCGTCCGATACTGTCTTTTGGCATCTTTGATGGATATCCGTAGATCATATCTGGCTTTCTTGTATAGGTCGCCTGACTTGACCGCCTCAGACCTGGACTTCAGCAAGCAGTGGATATCCCTGTCCATCCATGGTTTCCGGTTGGGAAACACGCGGATTTGCTTCTTTGGCACACAATCTTCTACACATACTGGTTAGACCATTGGGCCAGGCTGACACTTTCAGCATCAGTTTTGAGTAAATGAATTAACTCTGAGTCAGTGGAATATTTCTGCAGTTACTTTTATCTAAATAAATTAAAACGCCCATTTTACTTTGAAGAATTGTTCAACCTTTGGTGACCATGCGAGCAAAAACCTTTGATTTTTTCCAACTATTTTTCCATAGGGGAAGAGAGAGAACAAACAACTTATGGTCTTGGTTAGACAGCAATTTTCTCGTCGGATTTTGAAATGCCCTGTAGCAAGTGAACCAACCCAGAGAGTGGGTTTGGAGTAATCACTGCATTTTTGATGGAGACAAGCATGCTGTATTTGAGTGTTGGTGCTCCACCCTTCCAGGAAAAAGTAGTGGTCTGTGAATCAGTTGATGCTCTGTTCTAAGATGACTGATTTAAATTGATTGGGTTTTACTGCCAGAGGAGATTTTATGTTGCTGGCAGAACCAAGTCACACATGCTGCTTTCATAAGAGACTGCATTTGTTTTATTGGGCAGATATTCAAATACAATAGATTTTCTTTGGTAAAATTCTTCACTTAAATCTCTTCGCCTTTGCAAATGTACTTCGACATTTTAAGATTCTAAAATATTGTCCCTTAATATTAAAACATTTTACTTTCAAATTCTTGTCAAAAATCCTTTAATGTTAGTCTGTTTTAAATTAGTATCGGCAGAACATCTGGTGCAGAGAATTTGAAAGACCAGTAGCCAGCTTATTTTCTTTCTGAATTAAAATGAGTACTTCAGCAGAAAAAGCTCTATCCTATTATATTTTATATAACCGTAGAAAGTTCAGCATTAATACATTGAAGAAGTAAGTGATCATATGGATTAATTAAATGGACTACTTAGACTACTAAAGGCATTGCAGCACAATTCATTTCTTCTTGCATATGTTTGCAAACTGTCCAGACTCTCATTCAGTTGTTTCTCGTTGCTTCTCTGCTCTTACTCCCTTTTGTTTCATTCTGCCATTTTGCTTTCCAGCTCTCCTCTCTCCAGTACTATACCCTCTTCCCATTTAACACTATTGCCATCTTTTCTGACCATTATGAATGCTAGAAATGTGTTGATTTGTTCTCGTGATGTGAATATTGCAACTCCTTTTTTCCCCTCTAACCTGTTCTCTTCTGATTATGTTTAACCTCCGCTTTGCACATGTTTGCTTTCACTCATTTTCATTTCTAGTTGCTTATTGCTGTAGTCTCTGGCTTGTTTGTTAACCTTGAAAATGAGCTCAAATGTCTACCTACCAGCTAATTATTTTCATACAATTTAAACGTATGTGTTTAACATGTCTTGTTGGCCTTGACCAAAAAGAAATATTGATCTTTTACTTCAGATTAGATTTTTTTTTCATTCTTGCATATTTCTTTGTCAGCCATGCTGTCATCCTTGGTAGTTATGCTTTTGATAAAGTACACGTGATTATATTTCCTAAATTTTAATGGCTGCATTATATAATCCTTTCTTGTCCCCTAAGTGAGCACAATCTTGGGAGCAATGCTAAAGGAGTTGCATGTTGATGCGTTCTCCAGGCTGCTAATCAAAGAAATTGTTGAAAAGCTGATTGCTTGCTTTTCCAGCAACGCAATGTTTTTTCAGCATCTCAACAATCCTAGTTAAAAAGTTACTGTGAGCTTTATTGCACAGGATGCTTAGCATTCCAGAGTGATGATCGTGGCAATGTTCATTGTTTAGGCAGGGCCTGGATATCAAGGGAACAATTGTTTTGTTAGCAAACTCTCATTTAGGAGTCCATGTTTGATAACTGTGCATACTTCCTGCTAAACCATTGGACTACTTGCTTAATGAGAGTTTTTAAGCTGCTTTTTGTGCAGTGCTTTTAATTCCGATTCTGGAACCTAGCATCAGTGAATTGGCTCTTCTTGTTATTTTCCATAGCTTGACGGCAGGGTTGTGGACTTAACTGATTTTATTCAACAGTCCTGAGACAGCCAGGGAAGGTAAAATGGAAGTCTTAGAATTTATTTTAGGGTTATGTTACGTGTGGTTGTGTGTTAGAAGACTGCTGAGTCACCTTATTAAAATTATGTTCAAAATAGAGATGAACTAACTTGGATAATTACAGGTTTATTGTCTGTGGCAGGAAAAAAATTGGAATCTTTCAAGATTAAATTGCTAAATAATTAGGTGAAGGAAAAATAATTAGAAATGGTCAACATGGATTTCAGGAAAAAAGATTGTAATTTACAAATCTGATAGTTTTTTGAATAGATGACAGAGCTGAGGCCAGAGAATTCCAGTGCATGCACAGGGCATAGATTTTCAGAAAGCCCATGACAAGGTAACGTACGGCAGATGACAAGAGAATATTAATGGTTACGGAATTAAGGAAGGAGTCGTAATTTGGATTGATAGTTGAGTAGAAGTCAAAAGTCATAAGAATTAAGGAAAGTTTTTCAGAGTAAATGGAACTGGGTGGCAAGAACAATATATTTAAATACTGTATTTTATATAATGAAATGCCTCAAAGCACTTCAAGGTTGCCTGATAAACTAATAGACAGACTAATGGACAGAGCCACATAAGGTGATATTATGATAGGTGGCAAAAGGAGATTTTGAGGAGTATCTTAAAGGAAGAGAGTGGAGTGGAAAGGTTTTGAAGAGAATTGCAGAATTTTAGGGCATTTGTAGCCAATCGTGTAGCAATAAAAAAAGGGATCTATGAGCGGCTAGAATTAGCGGATATCCTAGAGAGATGTGGAGTAAGAGGAGATTACAAAGATAGGGAAGGATGAGGCGATGGAAGAATTTAAACACAAGGTTGAAAATTTTAGAATCAAGATGTTGTTTGACTAGAGGCCAGTGGAGGTCAGTGAGCACAGAGGTGATAGGACTTGGTGTGAGTTGAGACATGGGCAGCAGAATTTTGAATGCCCTCAACTTTATGGAGGATAGAATGTGGGAGAGAAGCCAAAAATGCATTGTCTGGTTAAGCTTAGATATAACAAAGCATGAATGAGGGTTTCAGCAGCAGATGAGTTGAGTCACAGGATGGAATGTCATGGGAGGGGATGGCATGGAATGAGTGAGCGAAGGGGATGAAATCGAAGCGGTGGTATTGGAGGGATAGATATTATGTGGGGGATTGCATGAGTAGAATGGAATGGCATGGGTTGAGGATGGAACGGGAGAGGGTGGATGGCATGATAATGGGATTGGGCTGGCATGGCATGGGAGGGAGCAGTTCGCATGGGATGGGTGGATTAGGTGATGGAATTGGTTAAGTATATTGTTACGATCCCTTTAGAGAACAATAACTTTTTTTAAAAAACATGAATTTTCAGTTATTAGCTGAATGGAACAAGATTTCGTATTTTGAAACCTTTGCTGTCACAAATGATGAAAAACAAATTCTTTGATTGGCAGGGAAGCCTGAAACCTGATCTCAAAAATGGCTTCCTCTGTCCTCTTTCCAAAGTGACGTGAAACACATTAACTTTGCTTCCAGGTAGAAATGCTAATTTTCTATCCATGACCCAAATTCTCTTTTATCTCTGCACTGCTATTTACAACACAATATCTTCAAAACCCTTCTGGATGTTGGTAGACTCAGAATCTACTCATTTGTAAATATTCAGGGACTGTTGCCACTGCTTCCAAGTGTAAATATCTCATGCCTTCTCAGTAGAGCAATCAAATCACTCCCTTAATCTCTAACAAACAAAAACAGAGACTTACTGTCAGGCCGGCTTCATAACAGGTCACCTGATTTGTATTTCCCCGAAATTTAAAGCTACAGTCCCAAAATATAATGTTATATATCTCATAATTGTAGCAATACTAATTTGACCGCAAATGTTTTGTAGATCGATATACAAGGCATAGAATTGCTCCAGCTACGTGCATGTTTGGTTCCAAATTAAAATTGATGTTGAGGTTACGAAGAGGGTGCAATGCAAATTCACTAGTATGTTGCTTGTTATCAGACGCAGGATAATATTTTCTTTATACAGAGGTATGCAGGGGCGTGGAATGTAGTACCAGAGTTGGGGATTGAAGTAGAGGTAATGTCAACTTGTGAAAGACACAGATGAAGGAAGAGGAGAATAAAAGGATAAAGGGTGATCGTGAAGGAATTTGGACAAGATTTGGCAAGATGAATAAAGATTGACTGAGTTGAATGTTCCTTTCTGAATTGTAGTTTCTATAAAATACGGTGCCTTTAACATAGAAAAATGTTCCAAATGTACGCAAAGGCACAATCCAAAAAAAAATTAGGAGTGATGACCAAAAATGAAAGGATAAATTCTAAGAGTGTCATTAAAGGCAGAGTGCAAGTTCAAGAGATTTGGATAACAAATTCCAGAGCATAGGATCCAGACAGCTGAAGCCATGGCTGCCAACTTTGGGGGCATTGGAGAGTATAGTGCTGGTTGTTATTGCCTGAAGTGTGAAAGCTGACCCCTTCCAATACACACCACCCCCCCCCCCACTATTCCCCATATCTGTGGCTAATGTCACCAAGGGGCAACTTGTGGATAAGGGAGACATGAAACCAAAATGCCTCATCTCATATTTACTGTAGTTGAGCTCCATCTGCCACTTTATTGTCCTTTCCACTATTTTGCCAAATTCCCAGGATGGTTCTTTTGGTCCGCAGAATTAGTTGCTAAGCCTCTTACTTGAACTCCACTCCCTTCAGCCCTATACAGAAGAGGACCTGGAACACAATCCTTCTAAACAGTATTTAACCCTTTGGTTAAATTCACATCCTTTAATCATCTTCAATAGCTTTTAATGAAATCAGACTGATTTCTTTACATACTTAAATACTTAAAAGGCATGGGAGGGAGCAGGTCGCATGGGATGGATGGATTAGGTGATGGAATTGGTTAAATATGTTATGATCCCCGTAGAGAACAATAACTTTCAAAAAGAGATTTGAAATTCCAGTTATTAGTTGAAAGAATGAAATAAGATTTCACGTTTTGAAACCTTTACTGTCACATGACACAAGTTTTATTTTGCGGGCTCGATCCCTGAAGGGCAATGTAAAAATAGTGGTTCCCCAGTGTGCACTCTACATGTGCTGACTTGCTGTGACAACTTTATTTGTGTGCAAAATATTGCTATGACATGAGATTGCATGGTCGCAAATTTGCAACACTAAAGCCGACTAAATACTGGATATTCCTTCAGCTAACAGTCAAAGCTTCGAGAAAAATATTAATATATCCTGGTACAAAAGCAGGGTGGCACAGTAGCACAGTGGTTAGCACTGCTGCTTCACAGCTCCAGGGTCCCAGGTTCGATTCCCGGCTCGGGTCACTGTCTGTATGGAGTTTGCACATTCTCCTCGTGTCTGCGTGGGTTTCCTCCGGGTGCTCCGGTTTCCTCCCACAGTCCAAAGATGTGCGGGTTAGGTTGATTGGCCAGGTTAAAAATTTCCCCTTAGAGTCCTGAGATGCGTAGGTTAGTGGGATTAGCGGGTAAATATGTGGGGGTAGGGCCTGGGTGGGATTGTGGTTGGTGCAGACTCGATGGGCCGAATGGCCTCCTTCTGCACTGTAGGGATTCTATGATTCTATAAAAGCAAAGTTACTGCAGCTGCCAGGAATTTGAAATAAAAACAAAAAATGCTGGAAATGTTCGAGATAGCATTTGTTCTGATGAAATTGAAACTCTTTAACGGTTTCTCTCTCCACAGCTGCTGTCTTAGCTGCTGAGTATTTGAGCATTTTCTGTTTTTATTATTAATAAGTTTGAACTGCTGTGTTGAAACACTGTAGTTAGTCATTTGAGTTGTATTTGATCTGAATTGAATCCAAGCACACCTGGATGGAAATTATGATCTAATAACAAGTTTTAGTTTAAAAGCTTTTGGAATTTTTAATTTCAGTTGCTTTCAAACTCGTGCTGCTGCCCCACAAATGGACACAAGCTTCAAGTATCTGAGGAGTCAAGAATGGCACTGAACATTGTGCAACCATTAGCAAACATCTCAAATTCTGACATGATGGTGGGAAGGTCATTATTGAAGATAGTTGACCCTCAAATACTACCCTGAGGAACTCCTGCAATGATGTCCTGAACTGAGATGATTGGCCTCCAATGACCATAGCTATCTCCCTATGACTCACAACTAGTCGAGAGTTTTCTCCCGGATTCCCATTGACTTCAGTTTTGCTAGGGTCTTTGCTGCCACACTCATTTAAATCCTGCCTTGATGTCAAGGACAGTCACTCTCACTCCCCTCTGAAATTCACTGCCATTGTCCATGTTTGGACCAATGCTGTGTGAGCTTGGAAGCTAAGTGCCCACCCCAGGTGGAACCCAAACTGAGCATCACTGAGCAGGTTATTGCTGTGTCAGTTATTAGGGTCCATATCAGAAACCTCAAAATATATTAGGAAGTTAGACTAGATCCCAACTTTTTTAATTTTTGTTATTAGTGTGAGGATAAGGTGTTTCACTCCAGGTGTGATTCTATTGGCACACTAGGAAGCTTTTATCAAAACAAAGTTTTCTTAACAATACAGTTTAACTATAACAAATTCATTAGCTTAACTTTTATCAATTGAAGTTCTTAAACATGACGAGATACAATTCTTAACTACTAACCTATCTCTATTAGTTCCAATCAAAGCAATATTCCTCATAGACTTAAACTCCTCTTCAAAATCAGTTAGCAAACAACACAGGCTTACGTGCTGTGATGTGGGCTTCCAGTCCTCAAACATTTGAACACTTATGGAGTTAGAGAGACACCTGTTTTCTCACACTCAAACAGCGGCCTCCAGAGAGAGAGAGAGAATAAAACCTCTTGCTCCTTTCAGGGTAAAGCAGAAACTGCCTGCTTTTCTCTCTAAGCATAGTTCTTCCCCTTCACATGACTTTGTCTCTGTTAATCAACCTAATTAAACCTAAACGAAACAAAAATGCATAGGTCAGATTAAAACAAACACCCCATTAGCTAGGATCAATTATTCTTCTGCATTCTCAGCATGTGGGCTGCCTGATTTGCAGACAGATCGACACCAGATAAACAGCTGAATTTTAAACATACGCCTCACAAGAAACATGATATAAATATATTTCTTAAAGGCACAGTATTGTCACAGTATTTAATAGTACTGTCGACAACACTTTTCATCACTTTGCTGATCAAAAGTAGAATAATGTGTAGCAAGTGACCAGATTGGATATTCGTCCTGCATTTTGTAGTCAAAACATACCTGGGCGAGTTCCAAGTGTCGGGTAGATGCCAGTGTTGTAGCTGTATTTGAACAGCTTGGCTAGAAATACAACAAGTTCTGCAGCACAATTCTGCGGTACTACTGCCAGGACATTGACAGGACCAACTATATCTGTATCCAGTGTCTTCAGATATTTATTGGTATCATGTAGAATAAACTGAATTGGCTGAAGACTGGCATCTGTAATGCTGGGGATCTTAGGAAGACACTGAGAACTATCATACACTCGGCACTTTTGGCTGAAGGTGATTGTGAATGTTTCAGCCTAGTCTTTTGCCTTCAGTGGTTTGGCATTTAATTTTACTGAGAAACGCCTTGCTATTTAAATTGTTTGAACCTTCTCTAAATGTGTTTTGGCAGTCTTTGATTATGGTAAGACATCACAGCCTGGTATGATCCTGTCTTTGTAGTCTGCATTTCCAGAAGAGCAGGATTTCAATCAGTGATAATCGTGGGTAATCCCTTTCCCCTCCTTGATTCTGATGTTAATTTAGGATCCCTGATATTACCCTGTCTGAGATTGAAACTGGAAACTTTGCTTTCGTATGATTCAGCTATATAGGGCCACTCCGGGGGTGGGAGGTTCTCTGACTTTGAGATTTAATTAACCCGGGATTTTGCTTTAGTATAAAATTGTTCTCATCTGTCATTTGATAAAAATCATTCAAAAATTGCTGCATGGCCTGTTTATTCAGTTAGTGAAATCACAGATCAATTTGAATGTGCTATTTAAATATTAACCATGTCTGAGTCACTCCCATTTGGAGTTGTTTATCACTTAGCCCATTATTTATGCAGCAACATGCACAGTCTATAGTTCAATGTAGTCTATTCTACCTGGTACATACTGGGAATTGAAGCACACTCATTCAGTTCATTTACTGTAGGTTGATGCCACCCACCATTTTGGTTTATTATGAAAAGCAGTGAAATGCCATTTTTAAGCTGCACATGTTCTGTGCAGCCAGTCCCTTTGTTCTATGCCCAAATAATTACAGAAGATTTATTATTTGGTTCAGCAAATGTAGTGTGTTGTTTGAATAAAGTTATCGAAATAAATGATGTTCATCATATGCCAATAAAGGCGATCCACAGTAGTGATAAAGTTGTACTATTCTACTAATGGTTGATTTATCTGAATATGCAATTAATGATATTAATAGTGTAAATATATATTTTATGTGAAAATTGACCATTGAAGCACGAAATTATTGATTCCTGTCCCTCTACTAAAATGAGCATGCTCACAAAAGAATGATTGTGCATTAATATAGCCTCTTTTACTTTCCGAAGATCTTCACAGCCAATAGATTACTGCTGCTGTTACTGTTTCCAAAGTATTGGAAAGGATTATAAGAGATAGGATTTATAATCACCGAGAAAGGAATAATTTGATAAGGGATAGTCAGCACAGTTTTGTGAAGGGTAGGTCGTGCCTCACAAACCTTACTGAGTTCTTTGAGAAGGTGACCAAAGAGGTGGATGAGGGTAAAGCGGTTGATGTGGTGTATATGGATTTCAGCAAAGCGTTTGATAAGGTTTCCCATGGTAAGCTTTTGCAGAAAATACGGACACATGGGATTGAGGGTGATTTAGTGGTTTGGATCAGGAATTGGCTAGCTGTAAGAAAACAAAGGGTGGTGGTTGAATGGAAATATTCATCCTGGAGTTCAGTTACCAGTGGTGTACCGCAAGGATCTGATTTGGGGCCACTGCTGTTTGTCATTTTTATTAATGACCTGGATGAGGGCGTGGAAGGATGGATTAGTAAATTTGCGGATGACAATAAAGTCGGTGGAGTTGTAGACAGTGCGGAAGGAAGTGGCAGGTTACAGAGGGACATAGATAAGCTGCAGAGCTGGGCTGAGAGGTGGCAAATGGAGTTTAATGCGGAAGAGCGTGAGCTATAAGGCTTTGGCTCGCAGGGCTTGTGGGAAGCAGAGTGTGAGCTATAAGGCTTTGGCTCACAGGGCTTAGGCAGAAAGGGCAAGCAGAGGTGAGTTTAAATTCATTTCTGCACTTTCTACCTGGTACTGGCAAGGTATCTAGAGGGGATGGGTGTGCAGGCAGTGCTATGTTCCTCTTGCACTATGTTTGAGGTGAGGGACGACGACAGTGTCCCTGCTGATTACACCTGTGGGAAGTGCACCCATCTGCAGCTCCTCCAAAACCGTGTTAGGGAACTGGAGCTGGAGTTGGATGAACTTAGGATCATTAGGGACGCAGAGGTGGCCATAGACAGAAGCTTTAGGAATACAGTTACTCCGAGGAATGAAAACAGATGGGTGACGGTGAGAGGGGCTGGGAGGAAGCAGTCCGTGCAGGGATCCCCGGTGGTCGTTCCCCTTAGCAACAAGTATTCCGCTTTGGATACGGTTGAGGGGGATGACATACCAGTGGTGAGCCGCAGTGAGAGGATCTCCAGCACGGTGTCCGTCTCTGTGGCTCGGGAGGGTAAGGGGCAGAGCGGGAGGGCAATAGTTATTGGGGACTCGTTAGTTAGAGGGATAGATAGGAGGTCTGTGGCAGCAAAAGAGACTCATGGATGGTATGTTGCCTACCGGATGCCAAGATCCGTGACGTCTCGGACCGTGTTTTCCGGATTCTGAAGGGGGAGGGGAAACAGTCACAAGTCGTGGTACACATTGGTACCAATGACATAGGTAAGAGAAGGGACGGGGATTTAAAGCAGGAATTTCTGGAGCTGGGCTGGAAGCTGAGAGCCAAGACGAAACATGTGGTCATCTCTGGTATGTTGCCGGTGCCACGTGATAGCGAGTTGAGGAACAGGGAGAGAGTGCAGTTAAACATGTGGTTGCAGGGATGGTGTAGGAGGGAGGGTTTCAGATACGTGGATAATTGGAACACATTCTGGGGAAGGTGGGTCCTGTACAAACAGGACGGGGTGCACCTGAACCAGAGGGGCACCAATATCCTAGGAGAGAAATTTGATACAACTCTTCAGGGGGGTTTAAACTAATTTGTCAGGGGAGTGGGAAAAGGAGTTGTAGTCCAGAAGTCAGTGAGGGTGGTGAGGTATTGGGGAAGGTATCAGGGTCAAGGGTGGGTACCGGTAGACAGGAAGGTGGGTTGAAGTGTGTCTACTTCAATGCAAGGAGCATCCGGAACAAGGTAGATGAACTTGGGGCGTGGATTGGTACTTGGGACTACGATGTTGTGGCCATTATGGAGACGTGGGTAGAACAAGGACAGGAATGGTTGTTGGACGTTCCGGGGTATAGATGTTTCACTAAGTGTAGGGAAGCTGGTAAAAGAGGTGGAGGAGTGGCATTGTTAATCAAGGATAGTTTAACGGCTGCGGAAAGGCACTTCAAGGGGGATCTGCACACTGAGGTAATATGGGCTGAGGTTAGAAATAGGAAAGGAGCAGTCACGTTGTTAGGAGTTTACTATAGGCCCCCAAATAGTAATAGAGATGTGGAGGAAGAAATTGCTAAGCAGATTATGGATATGTGTGGGGGTCACAGGGTAGTTGTCATGGGGGACTTTAACTTTCCAAATATTGATTGGAACCTTTGTAGGTGAAATAGTTCGGATGGGGCAGTTTTTGTGCAGTGTGTGCAGGAGGGTTTCCTGACACAATATGTGGATAGGCCGACAAGAGGTGAGGCCACATTGGATTTGGTACTGGGAAACGAACCGGGCCAAGTGTTAGATTTGGTTGTGGGAGAGCACTTTGGAGATAGTGACCACAATTCGGTGTCTTTTGTTATTGCAATGGAGAGGGATAGGGCCGTACGGCAGGGCAAGGTTTACAATTGGGGGAGAGGTAATTATGATGCGATTAGGCAAGAATTAGGGGGCATAAATTGGGAACAGAAACTGTCAGAGAAAGGAACTAATGAAAAGTGGAACTTTTTCAAGGAACAAATACTGGATGTCCTTGATAGGTATGTCCCTGTCAGGCAGGGAGGAAATGGCCGAGTGAGGGAACCATGGTTCACGAAAGAGGTGGAATGTCTTGTGAAAAGGAAGAGGGAAGCTTATGTAGGGATGAGGAAACAAGGTTCAGATGGCTCGATTGAGGGTTACAAGTTAGCAAGGAATGAGCTGAAAAAAGGGCTTAGGAGAGCTAGGAGGGGACACGAGAAGTCCTTGGCGGGTCGGATCAAGGAAAACCCCAAGGCTTTTTACTCTTATGTGAGGAATAAAAGAATGACCAGGGTGAGGTTAGGGCCGGTCAAGGACAGTAGTGGGAACTTGTGTATGGAGTCAGTAGAGATAGGCGAGGTGATGAATGAATACTTTTCTTCAGTGTTCACCAAGGAGAGGGGCCATGTTTTTGAGGAAGAGAAGGTGTTACAGGCTAATAGGCTGGAGGAAATAGATGTTCGGAGGGAGGATGTCTTGGCAGTTTTGAATAAACTGAAGGTCGATAAGTCCCCTGGGCCTGATGAAATGTATCCTAGGAATCTGTGGGAGGCAAGGGATGAGATTGCAGAGCCTTTGGCGTTGATCTTTGGGTCCTCGCTGTCCACGGGGATGGTGCCAGAAGACTGGAGAATGGCGAATGTTGTTCCTCTGTTTAAGAAAGGGAATAGAAATGACCCTGGTAATTATAGACCGGTTAGTCTTACTTCGGTGGTTGGTAAATTGATGGAAAAGGTCCTTAGAGATGGGATTTACGACCATTTAGAAAGATGCGGATTAATCCGGGATAGTCAGCACGGATTCGTGAAGGACAAGTCGTGCCTCACAAATTTGATAGAATTTTTTGAGGAGGTAACTAAGTGTGTTGATGAAGGTAGGGCAGTTGATGTCATATGCATGGATTTTAGTAAGGCGTTTGATAAGGTCCCCCATGGTCGGCTTATGATGAAAGTGAGGAGGTGTGGGATAGAGGGAAAGTTGGCCGATTGGATAGGTAACTGGCTGTCTGATCGAAGACAGAGGGTGGTGGTGGATGGAAAATTTTCGGATTTTGGAGGCAGGTTGCTAGCGGAGTGCCACAGGGATCAGTGCTTGGTCCTCTGCTCTTTGTGATTTTTATTAATGACTTCGAGGAGGGGGCTGAAGGGTGGATCAGTAAATTTGCTGATGACACCAAGATTGGTGGAGTAGTGGATGAGGTGGAGGGCTGTTGTAGGCTGCAAAGAGACATAGATAGGATGCAAAGCTGGGCTGAAAAATGGCAAATGGAGTTTAACCCTGATAAATGTGAGGTGATTCATTTTGGTAGGACTAATTTAAATGTGGATTACAGGGTCAAAGGTAGGGTTCTGAAGACTGTGGAGGAACAGAGAGATCTTGGGGTTCATATCCACAGATCTCTAAAGGTTGCCACTCAAGCGGATAGAGCTGTGAAGAAGGCCGTGTGTTAGCTTTTATTAACAGGGGGTTGGAGTTTAAGAGCCGTGGGGTTATGCTGCAACTGTACAGGACCTTGGTGAGACCACATTTGGAATATTGTGTGCGGTTCTGGTCACCTCACTATAAGAAGGATGTGGAAGCACTGGAAAGAGTGCAGAGGAGATTTACCAGGATGCTGCCTGGTGTGGAGGGTAGGTCTTATGAGGAAAGGTTGAGGGAGCTCGGGCTGTTCTCTCTGGAGTGGAGGAGGCTGAGGGGAGACTTAATAGAGGTTTATAAAATGATGAAGGGGATAGATAGAGTGAACGTTGAAAGACTATTTCCTCGGGTGGATGGAGCTATTACAAGGGGGCATAACTATAGGGTTCGTGGTGGGAGATATAGGAAGGATATCAGAGGTAGGTTCTTTACGCAGAGAGTGGTTGGGTTGTGGAATGGACTGCCTGCAGTGATAGTGGAGTCAGACACTTTAGGAACATTTAAGCGGTTATTGGATAGGCACATGGAGCACACCAGGATGATAGGGAGTGGGATAGCTTGATCTTGGTTTCAGATAAAGCTCGGCACAACATCGTGGGCTGAAGGGCCTGTTCTGTGCTGTACTGTTCTATGTTCTAAGTGTGAGGTGATTCACTTTGGAAGGAGTAACAGGAATACAGAGTACTGGGCTAATGGTAAGATACTTGGTAGTGTGGATGAACAGAGGGATCTGGGTGTCCATGTGCATAGATCCCTGAAAGTTGGCACCCAGGCTGATAGGGTTGTTAAGAAGGCGTACGGTGTGTTAGCTTTTATTGGTAGAGGGATTGAGTTTCGGAGCCAGGAGGTCATGCTGCAACTGTACAAAACTCTGGTGCAGCCGCATTTGGAGTATTGTGTACAGTTCTGGTCGCCGTATTATAGGAAAGATGTGGAAGTGTTGGAAAGGGTGCAGAGGAGATTTACCAGGATGTTGCCTGGTATGGTGGGAAAATCGTATGAGGAAAGGGTGAGGGGCTTGAGGTTGTTTTCGTTAGAGAGAAGAAGGTTAAGAGGTGACTTAATAGAGGCATACAAGATGATCAGAGGATTAGATAGGGTGGATAGTGAGAGCCTTTTTCCTCGGATGGTGATGGCTAGCATGAGGGGACATAGCTTTAAATTGAGGGGTGAGAGATATAGGATAGATGTTAGAGGTAGGTTCTTTACTCAGAGTGTAGTAAGGGCGTGGAGTGCCCTGCCTGCAGCAGTAGTGGACTCGTCAACATTAAGAGCATTCAAATGGTTATTGGATAAACATACGGATGATATTGGAATAGTGTAGATTAGAGGGGCTTTAGATTGGTTCCACTGGCCGGCGCAACATTGAGGGCCGAAGGGCCTGTACTGCGCTGTAATATTCTATGTTCTATGTTGCACAGGCAAATGCAGAAACCAATTCCTGCAAACAAGATCTTTGAAGCAGCAAATGAGTGAACAATACCCTCACCAGTTTTAATCGGCTTGAAATGTAGTACATCCCCGCAGAGCTTATTTTTTGATAACAATTCGTTTAGCTCTTTCCATTTAACAGTAATTATAGGGCTTAACTTAGTGTGTTTTTTATATATGGAGGGAGATTCAGTTTTGACCTATGTTGTCTGTTTGGATATTTTTTTAAATGATGCATGTTTCGGGAAGAGACCCGAGTTGCTACTTGAAGGGTTTATATCTATAGCAATTGACATGTTTTGTACACATCGCAGTATCCCCAAGTATATACTGGAGTTTAGTCATGCTGGCGTTACAATCCCTGTAGAGATGGATAGCATTTAAAAAATATTCAAACTTGTGTCTGACTGGAGGATCATGCAAGAAGATTTCACGTTTTAAGACTTCCCTAATAGGGAAACTAAAACAGTACAGTCCAAGCACTATTCAATTGGCAGTTTATCCTCTAAACTACTGAAACTCTTAACTTTTTTAAACAACAGAAAATCTCCTTCCACAGCTGTACTTTACTCTGCCCCTTAAGTGGGCACCAGTCCAATGCTATTCTCAGCTCAGGCTGGTTTGTTTCCTGTTTCCTTTTCCAACCAGATAGCTTCTAATTTCTGAACTGAATTTCACTGTGACAGGTGAATTTGAGATTCTTCACTCTAGCTGAGCTAGCCAAATCTTTCAATTTTGTTTAAATCCTTGTGAGCTCTGTCTCTTCAACCTGAGCGTGCACACTATCCATGTTTGGCATGGTTAACATTTTCTCTGTTTAGTTGCAGGAATATCTGCCTCTATATTTTTTGCTCACTCAGTTCCCCTCTCCATATTTTCTTTTGCCCCCCCCACCCCATGGGCTCTTCCCCCTCTCATCCCACCTCCATAGCAACACATATTACATGGACTTTATCTAGGTAGGAATGATGACCAGCTATCCTTTAAATCCCCAACTTCACTCATCTCTCTGTAACTTGGAGATTTAACAGTCTATCGACTGTCAGCACATCTGCTGTGGTCATTGTTTACAGGTGTGAATATCTTGCATTATCTTGACAGTAAGATACCCTCTCACCTTTAACAACCAAGCTACCCATCTTTGTTGATGGGTAGAATTCAGTACTGGTCATGTGATTCACCTTCCTTTCTCCATTTACTCTAAATTAAAGAGAGAGTCTAAAAGCGTAACCATCTTAAAGACTTCATATTGTAACACTGTCCAGGACCTAATTCCATGATAGTATAAACTGAGAGATGTAACAAAATGGATCATGTCTTTTGTACTTGTCCTCATCTGTGCTTCCACATCTGTTTGAGAGCAGACCAAGTTAATAGTAGATGAGATCAGATTCTTATGAATTGTTGAACTGCTTTATGTAACAGCAAGGTTATCAGTCAAATATAATCTGATTTGTCTAGCATGATTGGTACAGATTATCTTTATAAAACAATGCAGGATAAAGATGACTCATCTCCACTCAACTGCTGGTTACCTTACTTAAAAAAAACACCAAGTCTTCCCAGTGTTTCGAGTCACTTTCCATCAACGAAAGCCGTTACAGCTTTTTCTTTTAACGTATCTGATTACCCTTCTGACTTTCCTGTTTCAAAAGGCCTTTTCCCCTATCCAGTGTCCCAGTTTCTATTTTTATCTCTCTTTACAGACAGATGAGTACAGTAGCCTAATATTTATGGTCCTGGGCTAATAATATAGAAGTCGTGTTCAGATTCCACCAGGGCACATTGTAAAACTGAATTAATTTAATCTTGTAATTTGTGGGCTAGCACTAGCAAAATGACAGTGCAAATTGCTGGATTGTTTTAATGGCAGAACAAGTTCGATGGGGCAACTGGCTTGCTCCTATTTCTTATGATCTTATGAAACCAGTTGGCTCGATACCGATGTATCTGTCATTTCTACCTGGTCTGCCATACACATTTTCCAGTCACGCACACTTTAGTTGACTGATAAATTAAAGGCAAGTCAGGATAAGTAATAATTATTGTCTTGCCAGTTTTGTCCATATCCCATGAAAAAATAGAAAGAAAACAAATGAAGCAGGGTAAGTGTGAGGTGTTCTGAGCACCCAAACAAGCTTAACAAATTAGTTATGGCTTTGAACAAACTATAACGTTCAGTAATCCCTTCTTTCTAGGTATTTTTTTTCCAAACGTCAGAAGAGTATATTGCTTTAAATTGGAACTCTTTCCAAACCCATTCTCTGAAAAAATGGTCAAAAAATTCTGAAAACTCACATCACTTATGTCTACTGTTCTTCAATATTCATTTTTGTGGTAGGTCCTTCACTTTTGAAATCTGACTGTTACTTTTTACTTTTAAAAATTAGACTGAACTGGAAAGAACAAGAAGCTGCATTCCATAATATAATCAAGATATCGAATGTTAACATCAAAACCATGTACAGTTTGTGGCAACCTCAATGTAAACTTGCTGAGTTTACTAAGATTGATGTCGAGGGGAACCTGAAAGGGAACTGATCTTCCAGGGTGCCAGCTATAGCAAGAGCATCACATTCATATCGCGTTTGTTGCTGACTTTGTAAAACCCCTGCTTGGGGAAACTGGCAGGCCAAAATCCCACTGATACCAGTACAGGAAAGTTGAAGCCTTGAGGATTGTGAATATTAATCTGCGTCCCATCACTAGTTAAAGTTTAGGGATTTAGTAACTCTTCATCATTTTTACATCTCCACTGGCACCTCTACATCGAGATGTGATTCATGCTTTAATTTTCCTTCCGGCCACAATCGCTTGCCAATATGGTGATTTCTAAAAGGCCAGTGAAAGTCTGCGTGACACTGAGCTGAAATGGTTTCTTATTGCAAAACTGATTTTCCTGAAATACGATCCCACTATCAACACATTACTAAGAAGCAAGCCTTCTAACCAGTGCCCACAGAGCAGGCTTGCCTGAAATATGTTGCTGTTAAGTGCCAGGATTAATGTAATTTGAATTTTTGTCAGTTAGAAGCAGTTTTCAATTGCTAAATTCCAATCCCATATGGTTTGGAGACTCTCAAAATATTTTCCATATTTCATGGCTGAGGTAATCAATTATGGGGCTTTCCTAGTCACCCACGTCTCATCTATCACAGACTTCAGACTTACAAACGAGTAGGGGAGGAAGTAGGTAAATTTGCCAATACTTATTGAAGCGCAACATTTTAAACTTGTACAGAAATATTACAATTGTAAGTTCAACTTGCGTCTTAATAGGATTCCTGATTTATTTATGCAGAATAGCACTGAAGTTGTTATGGAGTTGATTTGACTTTGAAACTCTGACTCATCCTAAATATATGTATGTATAATATTTAAATAGAAGATGAGTCATGCAGCCGGAAAGTTGAGCTGTTTTCAGAATATACATTTTGAAGAAATGTTAACAGTAATATAAATTTGAAGATGGCCTCCTATGAACCTCTCATTGCACAGAATTTACTTTTTCTTACATATTCGTTCTTGGCATGTGGGTGTCTTTGGCAAGCCCAACATTTTGAGGAGGTGGTGCTGAACTGTCGTCTTGAACCGCCGCAGTCCATGCAGCATCAGTACACCCACAGTGCTGTTAGGGAGGAAGCATTAAAAACTTGGTTTATAAATTCTTCCATATTGCTTCAATGTAGCAGGCGTACACTAAAGTTTGTCACAGGCTGCATGCACTTCAGAAACTGCTGGTATAAACACCCAACTTACATCATTATAAAAGCAGTGTAGAAACTTGCCATTTGTAATATTTAAATTAATTAAAACTTAATAGTCACTGACTTAGAGCTATTGAATAGCAAAATCTGCTTTAGGTGCAGTGGAAGTGGGCTTAGTATCTTCATCCAGGCCACCTTTCCAGACAGTGGGAAATGTATGGGTTCAGAATAAGAAACTAATGTGTGGTACTCCTGATCAGTTTCTGCAACCATATCTGAAACAAGATATGGTAAAAATAAATAATTGCCCATGATTCTACTGCTTCTCATTCTTACACCTCACCCCACCCCTCTCGTTCTGCCATTTTAGTTATGCATCACACAGTGGGAAGCACAAAAGATTAGCATAGTGTCCTTTCAATTCAAAACTTGTTCAAATGCAGCCCAGGATAAGTGATTGAACATGCAAAGGCCATATGTGCATAAATTTGAGCAATGTTAAGCCTGTCCTAGACAACCATAAAATTTGGATATGAAAGACTTCTAATTTAGGCTGAGTTTGCAATATCAATTGGCCCACTAACTGAAACTATCACCCTGGTAAAGTTGGCAATCATCTGGTCCTAGTTTAAGGGCCAGCATTTTTCTGAGATGTTGACCTCCAACAGTTTTGAGGTACCACAATGGCTATAAGAAGAAATGGATATTTTGCCAAGCAAAATTTCAGATAAATATGGATCTCTTCCACCAATATATATGCATGTGGTGAAAGTATTGCAATTCAGAGAGTGGTTAGTGCTGGCCATGTCACCGATGCCCACATCCCATTAATGAACAAGAAGAATCCTGGCCTCTTCTTTCACAATGCAGAGCTCGATGGTTAATGATCAGGATAGGGAAGCCTGAGTGATTTTGCTTTTTTTCATTTGCCCTAAAAAGGACTAGTTGTACCCCACATCTTGGGTGTGCTAAATTAGCAAACTTCAAAGATGGACCATGGAATCTTGGTGCACTGTTACATTCTTCACTGGGGAATTGCTGGAATGTCAAAGTTCTATTATACTTTGTGCAGCTTAAATATTTTCCAAGACCTGTTAGATTGTCAGCCTGAAAGGAAAACAGTAAAGGTGTAATTTCAAAATGAAGAATTCTCCCAAACTAATGAAGAATTCTTTCAAACTCACTTTTTAAAAAAGTGGACGTGAAAAAAAATCAAAGCTTTAATATCTAACTTAAGAAAAAGGGCAAGTGCATATTTCACGTGTTTGCCTGACACATTTTGATTTGATTTATTGCCACATGTTCTGCGATACAGAGAAAAGTATTGTTTCTTGCATGCTATGCAGGCAAAACATACTGTTCATAGAGTATGTATGGGAAAAGGAAAAGCTTAGGGTGCAGAATATAGTATTGCAGCTACCGGTAGGGTGAAGAGAAAGATCAGCTTAATATATGATAGGATTGTTCAAAAGTCTGATGACAGCACAGAAGAAGCTGTCTTGAGTCTGTTGGTATGTGTTTTCAGACTTTTGTATCTTTTTCCTGATGGAAGATGGTGGAAGAGTGTATATCCGGGTGCATGGGGTCCTTGATTATGCTGGCTGCTTTCCCAAGGCAGCGGGAAGAATAGACCTAGTCAATGGATGGGAGGCTGGTTTGCATGATGGACTGGGCTACATTCATAACCCTTTTTAGCTTCTTGTGGTCTTGGTCATAGCACGAGCCATATCAAGTTGTGATACAACTGGATAGGATACTTCTATGGTGCATCTGTAAAAACTGGTGATAGTCGAAGTGGACATGCCGAATTTCCTTAGCCATTTGAGAAAGTAGTGGCGTTGGTGAGCTTTCTTACTGTCGCTTTGGCGTGGAGGGTCCAGGATAGATTGTTAGTGATCTGAACACATAGGAACTTGAAGCTCTCGACCAGCTCCACTTCATTACTGTTGATGTAGACGGGCATGTCCTCCACTACGTTTCCTGAAGTCAATGACTATCTCCTTCATTTTACTGACATTGCGGAAGAGATTATTGTTGTTTCACCATTTGACCAAATTATCTATCTCTTTCCTGTACTTCGTCTCATCGTAAGGGAATACACAAGTGGTAGGATACTGGAAAGTTAGAGCAATACAGGGACCTTGGAGTGCATGCCCACAGATTCATGAAGATGGCAAGACAGGTAGATAAGGTGATTAAGAAGACATATGGAATACTTGCCTTTATTAGCCAAGATCTTGAACTATAATAGCAAGGAGGTTATGCTGGAACTATATAAAACATGCACAGCTGGAGCACTCTGTGCATGCCTGATTATTGGATCACTTTATTATAGGAAAGATGTGATTGTCGCAGAGAAGGCACAGAGGAAATTTGCGAGGATGTTGTCTCAACTGAAGAGCTTTCTTTGAGGAAAGATTGGATAGTCTTGGGTTGACGTCTTTTGAATAGAGTAGACGAAGGGGAGACCTAAGAGAACAAAGAAAATTGCAGGACAGGAACGGGCCCTTCGGCCCTCCAAACCTACACCGACAGTGCTGCCCGACTGAACTAAAACCCCCTAATCTTCCGGGGACCATATCTCTCTATTCCCATCCTATTCATGTATTTGTCAAGACGCCCCTTAGAAGTCACTATCCAGGCACCCTTTGTGTAAAAACAACTTGCCTTGTTCATCTCCTTGAAACCTTGCCCCTCGCACCTTAAACCTATGCCCCTGGTAATTGACTCTTCCACCCTAGGACAAAGCTTCTGACGATCCACTCTGTTCATGCCCTTCATAATCTTGTAGACTTCTTTCAGCTCGCCCCTCAACCTGCGTCATTCCAGTGAGAACAAACCAAGCTTCTCCAACCTCTCCTCATAGCTAATGCCCTCCATACCAGGCAACATCCTGGTAAATCTTCTCTGTACCGTCACCAAAGCCTCCACATCCTTCTGGTAGTGTGGTGACCAGACGTGCAGCCTAACTAAGGTTCTATAAAGCTGCAGCTTGCCAATTTTTAAACTCAATGCCCCGGCCGATGAAGGCAAGCATGCGGTATGCTTTCTTGACTACCTTTTCCACCTGTGTTGCCATTTTCAGTGACCTGTGTACCTGTACACCCAGATCCCCCTGCCCATCAATACTCTTAAGGGTTCTGCCATTTACTGTATATTTCCTATCTTTATTAGACCTTCCAAAATGCATTACCTCACATTTGTCCGGATTAAACGACATCTGCCATCTCTCCGCCCAACTCTCCAAACAATCCATATCCTGCTGTATCCTCTAACAGTCCTCATCGCTATCCACAATTCCACCAACCTTACAAATCAAACCAGTTACATTTTCCTCCAAATCATTTAATAGATATATATACAGCAAAGGTCCCAGCACTGATCCCTGAGGAACGCCACTAGTCACAGCCCTCCACTCAGAAACGCACCCTTCCACTGCTACCCTCGTCTTCTGTGACCGAGCCAGTTCTGTATACATCTTGCCAGCTCACCTTTGATCGCGTGTGACTTCGCCTTCTGTACCAGTCTGCCATGAGGGACCTTGTCAATGGCCTTACTGAAGTCCATGTAGGCAACATCCATTGCCCTACCCTCATCAACCATCTTTGTCACTTCCTCAAAAAATTCGATTAAGTTAGTGAGACACGACCTCCCCTTCACAAAGTCATGTTGCCTCTGGCTAATATGTCCACTTATTTCCAAGTGGGAGTAAATCCTGTCTCAAAGGATTCTCTCCAACAATTTCCCTATCATTGACGTAAGGCTCACCGGCCTGTAATTACCTGGATTATCCTTGCTATCCTTCTTAAACAAAAGAACAACATTGGCTATTCTACAAAGGAACAACATTGGCTATTCTCTAATTGGCTATGACCCAATTGAAGCCACCAATGCAATAAATGTTCTGTGTTTCTTACTCAACATCAACTTAATTTCTAATGAACAATATACAGCCCGATGTTTTACACTCTTTACAGATGTTTGACCTGCTGTCTATTTCCAGAAATTTACATTTTTTTAATATCAAATTTCTTAAGGCTGAAAGTCACCTTTCTAGGAATATTTGTAATTCTAAAGGAAAATATATAAATAGCATTTTGTCATTTATAATTCGACCCACCATTTTGAGAATCCAGAATTGATGATGGAACTATTATATAGTTAACTGGTGTCATGGTCAATGCGTGGCGGAGGGAAAAAAATCAGCTAGACTGGATCTCTGAAGATGGAAGGGCATGTTAGTAGGGTGGTGAAAAAGGCATATGGGACACTTGTCTTTATCAATCGAGACTTCAGATTACAAAAGCAGGGAAGTCATGTTGGAGTTGTACAGAACTTTGGTGAGACGACATCAAGAGTAATGTGTGCAGTTCTGGTCACCTCATCATGAGAAGGATGTGATTACATTGCAGTGCGTGCAGAGGAGATTCACCAAGATGCTGCCTGGGAAGAAACATTTAAATTATGAAGAAAGGTTCGATAGGCCTGGATTGTTTACATTGAAGCAGAGAAGGCTTTGGGGGGATGTGACAAAAAAACTTTTTTACCCAGAGGTGGTGACAGTCTGGAATGCGCTGCTTGGGTGGGTGGTAAGGTGAGTTGCTTCACATCCTTTAAAAAGTACCAGGATGAGCACTTAGCAAGGCTATGGGCCAAGTGGTGGTAGATGGGATTAGGTGGGAGGTCAGGTGTTTCTCAAGTGTTAGTGCAAACTCAGTGCGCTGAATGGCCTCTTCTGCATTGTATAATTCTATGACTACGTTATAAAGTCATTTTTTTCCTCTGCTGTTAAAAATGGAAAATTGGTGAGCTAACAGTATGACTCCAGCTGGTCACCTGATGCTTGCAGCACTTTCAAAGTAACAGAGGCTACAGGGATGGTGAGTCCGATCCAGCAAACTTTGAACAAAGAAAACCTTTGCAGGTCTTAATCTCCCATAATGGTGCTAATGGCCGAAGCATTAGTAATTCTGACATAGTGGCCTCAATAATGGAGAACATCTCTCCAAAAACAAAAGGAATCCTAACTCCAATTAAACCTCAAGATCCAGTCCTCCTGTGTCCAACATTGAAGATGTCACCTGTCCTCCCCCAAGCTGCATTGTGATATCGCCTGTTGGAACTGAATTCCGGCAGTTTCTGTTCTTGATCTTGAACGTGAACAGGAATCTAGGCACAGTCTGTGCTTTCTATCTTCAAGATGTGGAGATGCCGGCGTTGGACTGGGGTAAGCACAGTAAGAAGTCTCACAACACCAGGTTAAAGTCCAACAGGTTTAAATAAACCTGTTGGACTTTAACCTGGTGTTGTGAGACTTCTTACTGTGCTTTCTATCTTCAAGCCAGTGGCAGCAGAGAGCACTCGGGCCCTCATCAAATCTGCCAACTATTGGAACTTTGGGACTCGTGCCTCCAGAATATTTATTCTCTGTGCCTTCTCCCATCATGGAAATCTCGCTCTGGGGGAAGGCAGAGCAACTGCGAGGAACATTCAATTGACTTCTGATTCTGGACTCTGGACACACATAAAACCCATACTTTATCGTGGTTGTGCTCTGAATCTTCCTTATCCCCCATTTATTGAGCAAGCGAAAAATGGTTGGACATTATGAAACTCCTCTCGTGTGTATGCATGCAAAAGTAAACCAACCCTTTAACTTTCATTTTACCTCAAATTTACTGCCCCCCGCTGATAAAGTTTTCAGATTGCGTCTTGGTGCATCTTGGTTGGTATCCAGGGAAGGACACAGATTTGTATTTAACTTACTTAATGGGGCCAATAGAATTAGTATCATAGAATCATACAGTGCAGAAGGAGGCCATTTGGCCCATCGAGTCTGCACTGACCACAATCCCACCCAGGCCCTATCCCCATAATCCCATGCATTTACTCTAGCTAGTCCCCCTGACACTATGGGGCAATTTAGCATGGCCAATCCACCAAACCTGCACATCTTTGGACTGTGGGAGGAAACCGGAGCAACCAGAAGAAACCCACACAGACATGGGGAAAATGTGCAAACTCCACACAGACAGTGACCCAAGCCGGGAATCGAACTCGGGTGCCTGGCGCTGTAAGGCAGCAGTGCTAACTACTGTGCCACCGTGCCGTCCTATAGCTGACATCTGCTTAGTGATTTCCTGGTGAATTTGGAAACTAGAAAAGTGTATTTATCCTGCAGTTAAATTAATATTAAATTACAAATTCTTATTTCTTGTTATTTAGAGGGCGGGGGAAGCTTTGGGCATTGAAAGTACTCTCCAACTTCTCTTATTGAATAGGCTTAGCTACAAGAGTGGTGAGGGAAGATAATTAATTCCATCGGAGTTGAATATTGAAGCAGTGAGATACTTTGCAAACCACATACTGAATTATAAAAAAAAAAATAAGATGACAATTACCAATGGAACCAGCTATAAAAACTACCAGTAAGGCAGCTACTGTAGCAACTGAAATATTTTTGGTGATGTTAATAAAGATTTACTGTACATGTGTGTCTAAGGAATAGTTGGTGATGTTGGCAGGCAATTTGCTCTATATGTCTAATTGTTAAGATGAAAGTTAGCTTTCAGAGTCGGATATGCTAACAGAGCTTTCTGACACCATGACAGAAATTTTTTCACCATTTAAAAAAACCCAGAAAACAGGGTCCAGGAGACAACTGCAAACATTTTTCTTACGTTTTCACCATAATGTGAAAGGAATGCAAGCGCCCAATGCCAATTCAGTGCATGTTTTCATCATCATCTGTTTAGCAGCTCCCACAGAAAATAGATTAATTTGGAATAAAACCTGCTTCACAGAATGTAATGTTTTCCAATGCTGCTCTTTTACAGGCTGCATGCTTATAAGTAAGCTTTCCCGGGTATTTATGTAGTAAAACAAGGATGAAGTTCAAGATTGCATTTTTTAAATTTTAGAGGCACTTGCAAGTTATGCAAGACCCTCACTTCGCACTTTTGAATTAAATTACCAAAACCAAGTTATCTATCCATTATCACGATTTTTTGATGTTTGGGATCTCATGTATTTGTTATAGTGACTACCCAAAATATTACATGCTAAATATTTGTGGGAAGTGAAGCTTTATCTGGCCAATTTTCTGCTGCAACCTTGGTTTTATGAGTACGTTGGGAGGTTCTGGCATTTGTGCTTTTAGTAGGAAATGTTAACCGTTTGAAGGAAGCTCCTGGGTATTCAAGCTTTTGTATGACTACTTCTGGTAATGATATGGAAGAAGGAACACTTAATTCTTTATTTTTAACATGAACCAAATAAAAGATTACTCATAATGTTGGGTCCTCCCTGTGGCACTATTAGTCAGCAGAGCCAATGAACCAGTTTTCCATTCAGCTTTGACTGGAAGCTGTTAAATTGGAGCTATTCTGCAATAAAGCTCCCTTAACGTCAGACTAGTCATTTATTCACATCTCTGGCATGCACAGTTGAAATTGCAAGGGTAGCCAGAAAGCAGCACGCGAGAGGAAGCTACCAGAATTCTACTGCTGCTCTGTCTGCGATCAGAGTATATATAGAGCTGAAATGGTGGCTATGCGATGGATATCTGCTGACTGTTTTTTAATGTCATGGATTCAGTGAAACAAGAATTGATGCTTAATGCAAGAAATTAGTGATGCTGGATTGTAAACTTGAACTGGCAGACTGACAGAAGCTTGACTTGAAGCACATGGGAAAATACCATAGACGCTGCTTTTTTTTTTTGCTGCAGTCAGTGTTGAAGATTGACGCTGCTTTCTTTTAACTTGTTATCCAAAGGAAACTATTAACTGTCTGTTGCCTCTGGAAGTCTGCATTCAAATTTTTTCCCGGATAATCATAGTTTCTTGTTCGGTGCTATTGAAGGAAGTGAACTGGACTGCATGTTTTCAGCTCATTGAATCTCCCATTGGAGTTTCTGCAGTGACTAGCTGCTGGAGAAAAGTGACTGGTCAGCACGGCATCATTGCCAACAGAGTAATTGTCCTATTCTGATTCTGGGTCATACTTGTATTCTCCACCTTTTTGTACAGCGAGTCCTGTCTGTCGTGTTCGTGTTCTCTCTTACTCTGCCCCCTTTTCTCTTTCATCTGGCCTGTGTTTAATTGTACTGCGGTGGAGGTCATTAAATTAATCTTCATGTGAAATTGGTTTGTAGTTTCTCCTGGATACTGCTTCAGCCTGATGAAAATCTATCGCAAAGGGAAAAAAATCTTAGGCCTTCTGTTATGGAGAGCTGCTCGGTTTCTCTGCGTTTGTAAATCACTGAAGATCTAAACCACATGATTTGCCTGCTTTTCTATTTAAGGAATGGTGTCATGTCACCCATAACAACAGCTACGCTGCATCAAGGATATTCTGTCAAATAAGGAACCAATTCAGTATCACTGTATGTGTCGGCCCCAGGGCTGATTTTACACCGGAACTACTACTATAAATTATATGGATCAGACCGGCATGTAATCTCCAGCATAGGAAATTGTCGTTTTCCATTGAAAAGTGAAATTGCTGTCTCTGAATAAAGATCATAAAAATAGTCTGTAAACGGGAGATCGGATGAGCCGAGTGTGTATTGTTGTTCTGGAGGAGGTGGACGATGATTCCCCTGTTATTACTTCTAAAAAGCTTGAGGACAAGTATGAGGATGTGTTAAAGTCAGTTTCACCTGAAGATGGAAGGGTGAGCATATCACAACTTATCTAAACATACCTGTACATTTACTGCATCTGCTACAATATGGTAAATGTGCATGTCCAGATTTTATATGTTCTTTTCGTACAAATTTGTAATCTTTCAAAAGGAAAATCTGGAGCGTCCAAATATTTGCATCTTCAAAGGTTTGGCAGCTGAGGATAATAAGCTCGATAAGTTGTATGTGTTTACATTTCTAATGAATTGTATACCAACAGTTTCCAAGGATCTGGGCCATACTTTGGAAAAAATTCACACTGAACATTAGATCTCTGATTGACATTGGTGTGTTTAACAAATCCTACATGCAGTTACTGTGATATATGTAGTCCATATTTGTCAGTTAGTGATGTCATAGCCATATGGTGAGTTATTTTTTCATGTTTAATCTTATGTTTCTTTAAATGTTGCAGCCACCACTGGTTCAAGCTATTTTTAATGGAGATCCAGATGAAGTCCGTAGCCTAATTTTCAAAAAAGAGGATGTCAATGTACAGGTAAGTAATGTAATTTGATTATCCCTTCCCACTCCCACATCCATCCATTGAAGTGTTCATGGCCTGTTGGTCTTAAATTGTCATCTGAGTAACTTTAAAAGCTTATTGGGATTTTCAAAGTTTGCCTCTTTATTCTACCTACTGTTTCTTTAAGTATCTATTCACAAATCCATGCAATTTTCAGGGTAACAAACTATTGTAATGCTCCAAAAATTCTGATCTAGATTCTAACAGCTCTCGCCACATTTTGCATCTGTATCTGCAATCTCCTGTTTTCCTCCCATTTTGTTTACTTATTTTGGTATCTTCAAATGGTTTAGTGGGCTGGCCTGTTGGTGTGTTAACAGATGTTGTTGATTCCTTATGCAATTTGTGATTTTGATTGAACCGTTTAGTGAACAAAAGCTTGTTGCCTTTCTCTCTCCTTCGGTTCCCTTCTCCCAGTCTTTAGGCAGGCAGCAAATTTGGTTACTGAGTCTCATCAGCATGCTTTCAAGGACGACCTTGTTGCGTGCTTGCCTGTTGTGCCTCCTGTTGAAAATGTGCTAAGTATCCGAGAAAAAAACTTTTTAAATGTACCATTCTTTTAATTTATTTGTCCTGACAATGCTTGCTGCAATTTCAAATTGGTCAACTGGAAACTTGATTTTAAAAGCCAAAATCATTCTGTTCGAGTTCCATTCTTGAACTTCCTGTAAATTAAGTTTTGTTTTATCATTCATTCTTCTGTTCTCAATATTTACATAGAAATGGTTGGGAAGGAATTTTAAAAATGATTTCTGGAAGCACTAGCACCAATTCATTAGTTGATCTGCTTGCCTTATCTAGCTGTAAGCGTAATTATGATGTTTGAGAATGTTCTGCTTGCATGCCTTAAAGTTGTTTATGAAAACCCCAATACACATATAGGCCGAAAAATGTTTCTCATGCATCCATTTGCAAATACCTTTCATAGAGTTTATTATTCCTGCTTAAAGTCTCTGCTTTATGACAAAGTTGTGGTTTTGTGATGTTTAATGGACTTGGCCTTTTTTGATTCTTATTAAATTAAAACGCATTTAGATCCAAATTCTGTACAGTGGTTATTTATTTAACCTTGATGAAGAAGGTCAGTAATACCTGATATCATTATGACCCCTTATTAAGAAATCAGTTTTTTTGGCACCATGAAAAAGCCAATCAGCAGAAAGACTGGATGTCTGAGGATTCTATTTGAATTTGGTGCTACAGGGTATTAACTCATTATATATAACTGGTTAAATCTTTTAAGAGGGAGCCAATATGCCCTTAATTTCAACAATGGTTCTTAACTGCTGAATAAAATAAAATATTAATAAATGCACTTTCATTGACAACTTCGACATCACGCTAGGCAATTTTCTCCTGTAAAAGATACATTTTTTGAGTCTAGGCAAGAATTCCTTTGTACTTATTTTGGGAGAGCTATTCTGACTAGAGATCCTTAAAATTCTTCTGTTCACATGTCTCCCCCCCACCCCCTCAAATTTCTGGGGCAATTTTTTAACAGTAGGCAGGTGAAAAATTCTTGACAAGTTGGCGTTAAACTTGGGTAACCAGACATTGAGACAGGGAAGACAAATTTGAAATAGTCCCTATTAAATAATTTTGATTTGATTTATTATTGTCACAAGTATTAGTATACAGTGAAAAGTATTGTTTCTTGCGCGCTATACAGACAAAGCAACACAGTACATAGAGAAGACAAGGAGAGGGTGCAGAATGTAGTGTTACAGTCATAACTAGGGTGTAGAGAAAGCTTAATACTAGGTAAGTCCATTCAATAGTCTGATGGCAGCAGGGAAGAAGCTGTTCTTGAGTCAGTTGACACGTGTCCTCAAACGTTTGTATATTTTTCCCGACGGAAGAAGATGGAAAAGAGTATGTCCGGGATGCATGGAGTCCTTAATTATGCTGGCTGCTTTTCCAAGGCAGCGGGAAGTGTAGACAGAGTTAATGGATGGGAGGCTGGTTTGAGTGATGGACTGGGCTTCATTCATGACCCTTTGTAATTTCTTGTGGTCTTAGACAGAGCAGGAGCCATACCAAGCTGTAGCATAACTGGAAAAAATGCTTTCTGTGCTGCAGCTGTAAAAGTTGGTGAATAAGTATAAGTAAGTGGTCTGACCAGCTTATTCATGGAGATGATTTGTTTTAAAGTTTAACCTCTTCCCTAGTCATTTTCAATGTGTTTGGACTTGAGAGGCATGGTACCCTGGCAATTCATCGTAAGAGAATTCATCATGGTATGATTCTGGACACCTAGCTCAACATTTATTTTCACCTTCTAAAAAACCGAATACAAAACATAGTAAATTTCACTATGGAGTTTATATTGCACAGACTGCAAGGTTAACTTTGCTTTGTTGTAACGCAGAGATGGTGGAGGCACTAAACCAATATTTTGCCTCTGTCTTCACGGTAGAGAATAATGAAGATTTTCCAAAAACTCCAGTTAATGCAGAGCAACTTGGTGCAATAACCATTACTAGGGAGAGGGTATTGAATAAACTAATGAGATTAAAGGCAGATAAGTCTCTGGGACCTGATGGCCTGCACCCTAGGATATCAAAGGAGGTAGCAGCAGAGATAGTGGATGCATTAGTTGTGATATTTCAAAATTCTGGTAAGGTCCGCGTGGATTGTAAACATGCTGATGTGACTCCCCTATTCAAAAAAGGAGAGAGGCAAAAAGTAGGGAACTATAAGCCAGTTAGCTTACAATAAAAGTAAAATACTGCGGATGCTGGAATCTGAAGCAAAAACACAAAATGCTGAAAAATCTCCGCATGTCTGACAATATCTGTGGGAGAGAATAGAGCCAAAGTTTCGAGTCTAGATGACCCTTTGTCAGAGTTTCGTCAGCTCTGACGAAGGGTCACCTTGACTCGAAACATTGGGCGGGATTTTATGGCCTCACTCGGGTGAGATTGTAAAATCTCGCCCGAGGCCTATGGGGATTTCTGTTCTGGGAACCTCGCCCGCCCTGATTCCAGGACGGGCGAGGTGGTAGAGTGTTGGCTGTTGGCTCTATTCTCTCCCCACAGATGCTGTCAGATCTGTTGAGATTTTCCAGCATTTTCTGCTTTTGTTTGGCCAGCGGTGGGGAAGTTGCTGGAATCGATCATTAAGGAGGAGATGACTGAGCATTTGGAAAGACAAAACTCAATCCGCCATTGTCAGCATGGTCTAATGAAGGGAAAGTCATGCTTGACAAACTTGCTTGAGTCCTTTGAGGATGTAACCAGCAAGGTGGATAGTGGGAAGCCCATGGATGTGGTATATCTAGACTTCCAGAAGATGTTTGACAAGTTACCCCATAAAATACTGATCCAGAAGGTGAGATTGCAGGGGGCTGGGGGTAGAGTACCAGGTTGGATTGAGGATTGGCTGACTGACAGAAAACAGTGTGTTGGGATAAATGGGTCATTCTCTGGCTGGCAAAATGTAACTAGCAGGTGTCAGCCTTCGGACCTCAACTGTTTGCAACCTATATAAATGATCTGCAAGCAGAGACAGAGTGTACCATAGCAAAATTTGCAGACTAAAATGGGTGGAAAAGCAGGCAGTGAAGAGGATATAAAGATTCTGCAAACAGATATAGAAAGACTAGGAGAATTGGCCAAAATTTGGCAGATGAAGTTTAATGTGGATAAGTGTGAGGTTATCAATTTTGGCAGAAAAAATAGAAAGGCAAATTATTATCTAAATGGAAAGCAGATTCAAAATGCAACCGGCCAGCGGGATCTGGTTGTCAATGTTCATGAATCGCAGAAAGTCAATATACAGGTGCAGCGTGTAATAAAGAAGACAAATGCGATGTTGGCAGTTATTGCAAAAGGACTAGAGTATAAAAGTAGAGAAGTGTTGGTGCAATTGTATAGGGTGTTGGTGAGACCACATCTGGAGTATTGTGTCCAGATCTGGCCTCCTTATTTGAGGAGGGATGTGGTGGCATTGGACGCAGTTCAAAGGAGATTCACTAGATTGATTCCGGGGATGAAGGGGTTGACGTATGAGGAGAGATTAAACAGTTTGGGCTTGTACTCGCTAGAGTTTAGAAGGATGTGAGGGGATCAGATCGAGGTATATAAAATTTTAAAGAGATTGATGAAGCAAATGTAGACCAAGTGTTTCCTCTTGTGGTGCAATGTACAACAGGAGGTCACAGGTATAAGTTGCAAGGCTGTAGACTTAAAACTGAGGTGAGGAGGAACTACTTCTCGCAGAGGGTGGTGAATTTGTGGAACTCGCTGCCCCATAGCACGATGGAGTCTGAATCGCTGAATGGTTTCAAGAGGGAAATAGATATATTTCTAATAAAAGGGAAAGAGGGGATAGCGTATGGGGAACAGGTGGGGAAGTGGATTTGAGACCAGGGAGAGATCAGCCATGATCTGATTGAATGGCGGAACAGGCTCGAAAGGCTGAATTTGCCTACTTCTGCTCCTAATTCCTATGTTCCTATAACAGCACGATAAGCTAAGTTTTCATATCTTGCTCAGAGCTATCTGAGAACACTCCTCTAAATGTTCTGAGGCATTCTTCTGCTCGAGGTGCTGTACATAGTAGTTCCACTTGAATGTACACTATAGTATTTAGCACAACATATTAGTTGTTTTGAACAGCAATATATTCCTTTGAGCTTATTTTGGTATTCATCTCAGTTTTCAATATATTTATCTGGGCAGGATGGTGACACAGTGGTTAGCACTGCTGTGTTACAGCGGCAGGGATCCAGAGGGGAGAGCCAGGGAGGGATATTCTTTTGGAGATTTGGTGCAGACTCGATGGGCAAAGTGGCCTCTTTCTGCACTGTAGAGATTCTATGGTTCTTCTCTCTCTAACCTCCAGTCTTTTGTGTGGGATTACGGGGATGAGGAGGGATAGAGGGCCTGGGTAAGACACTCTAAGTCAGTGCAGACTCAATGGCCTCCTTCAGCAGAGTAGGGATTCTATTTCTGAAATGCCTCACTATAGACTACTAACTCATATATATTGAGTGTGGTTCCATTTGTTCATGGATATATTAGCACAGACCTGCCAATTGCCCACACCTCCATACCATTGCCCGATCCAACATCTGTCCTGGAACTTAACTTGTGGGTTGCTGCTGACAACGCGAACTTTATTGAGGTGTTTTTGAGCATGTAACATCCTGATGATATAGAGAAGAACTGAAGGACTGGCTCTGTGTGTGAAATTTTTAAATTAGAATGACTTTAAGGGCGGCATGGTGGCACAGTGGTTAGCACTGCTGCCTCACTGTGCCAGGGACCCGGGTTCAATTCCAAACTTGGGTGACTGTCTATGTGGAGTTTGCACATTCTCCCCGTGTCTGCGTGGGTTTCCTCAGGATGCTCCGGTTTCCTCCCACAGTCCAAAGATCTGCGGGTTAGGTGGACTGGCCATGGTAAATTGCCCCATAGTGTCAGGAGGATTAGCAGGGTAAATATATGGGGATAGGGCCTGGGTGGGATTGTTGTCGGTGTAGGTTCGATGGGCCAAATGGCCTCCTTCTGCACTGTAAGGTTTCTAAAGGATATCCTTGGGGTCTGTTGTCTAGATTAAATGATGGACCTGAGTAAGGAATTCATTGTGGCTTTCCTTCCAGGTCAAACTAGCAAGAGAATCTGGGGTCAGACAAGGCCCAAACAAATAAGTTTCACAGTTTAAAAAAAAAGTCTAAAGTTTTGTGTTGTGGGACAGGAGAATCATGTGAGTCCCTCCACAAGGAAATTTAAACTCCCCAAACCTCTTCCTGTAACTGGTCCCTCACAGCAACTGCTGCTGCCTGAAATTGCCCGCCCCTACACACTGGAACAGCTTTTACTGTTTAGCACTCCCATACCCCTCCCCAAATTTTAGGTGGCAAGCTGATGCAGGGCATCAAGAAGTAAAAGTTGCTGAATAGGTCAGGACAATTTTTGACCCACCTGAATTGCTAACCCCAAGTTAAAATCTTGGCGTTGGTGTTTTGTTTTTCATTTCATCTACATTCTTCTAAATTGCTTTGATTACTTGTAGTGGTTGACAAAGCTTGGAAAGCTACAACATTTTAGCTTAGAAATAATGCTGCAATATAGTTATTTTAAACACACAGTCTGTCAACCATCAAGTGATCTGCAAGTACCATTGCTGATGAGAAGCAGAACTACATCCATTATGAAAAAGACAGATTACAAACCTCCTAAACAATATTGTTCTGTTCACATTTAAGTAAAGTTGTTTTAAAAGGACCATCAAACTCACAATGGAATTTCACTGCCAGTTAGCAGAAAGATAATGGAATCTTTACTCAAAGATGTAATAGAAAAATATTCAGAAATGGAAATATAATGGCTCACATTTCAAAAGAAGTGGTCATGCTTGACCAATCCTATTTTTTAAAAGAAGTACAGCAAGTGTAGACAAGGCCAATGTAGTAGATATAAAATTGGATTTTCAAAGAGCCTGGGTCATGAGTACAGTGCCATATTGAAGGTCAGATCACACACGTGGAATCATAGCTGACTGGATGGCAAGCTGGCTCCAAAACAGAAAACAAAGTAGTGTTAAGAGTAGCTACTCTGGTCGCATCACTGATATCTGTGGAACATCACTTCTCACTATTTGTCAATGCCATTAATTTAATTAATGATTTGGCTTTGAGAATTGGAAGTACAATTTCAAAATTTACTGATGTAGTGAAATTGGAGGCTGTGGGTAATACAAAGGGAGAATGTAACCAAATGCAAGAAGAATTAATAACCTTGCAAAATAGGCAAGTAATTGGCAAATTAATTTCAATATAGATAAGTTTGAGGTGGTGCATTTTAGGATGAAGAATAAAGAGGCTACATACTGCTTAGGTAATCTGAATTGAGTGAAGCAGCAAAGGATAGAATCCCTACAGTGCAGAAGGAGGCCATTTGGCCCATCGAGTCTGCACCGACCACAATCCCACCCAGGCCCTATTCCCCTAGCCCCACATATTTACCCTGCTAATCCCCCTGACACTAGGGTCAATTTAGCACAGCCAATCAACCTAACCTGCACATCTTTGGAGTGTGGGAGGAAACTGGAGCACCTGGAGGAAACCCATGCAGACATGGGGAGAATGTGCAAACTCCACACAGACAGTGACCCAAGGCTGGAATTGAACCCGGGTCGCTGCTGCTGTGAGGCAGCAGTATTAACCACTGTGCCACCATGCTGCCCCTGAATCTGGATCTAGGGGCATGGATACACATAACCAAATGTAGGGGCATTGTTAATGTCATTTAAAAAAGCACCAAGTACTGGAGTTTATTTTTAAAGGATGGAATTGAAAAGCAGATGAGTTATGTTAAACATGTGTTTAATCTTGGACAGACTATGCTTGGAGTGCAGTTTTAGTCTCCATATTTTAACAAGGCTATAGAGGCATTGATGAAATTTCAAATAAGATTCAGTGGATGATACCAGAACTGAGGAGATAAGCAGAATCGGCTAAACAGACTTAGGGACTCCTGTTTTTCTCTAGAAAAGTGAGGGTTGATAGATAATAAGATAATGGAAGAGTTTAATAGTGTAGTAGACGAAATGTTTCTACTTGTGGGGAGGCTCAAGATAGAGGTCATAAATATAATGTAGTGACTAATAAATCCAATAGGGAATTCAAAAGACATTTCTTTACTCCAAAAATGATTAGAATGTGGAACAAAGAGTAATGGAGGCAAGGGGCTCACGTGAAGCATAGATCAGTTGTGCCAGATGAGCTGTTTATGTGCTACATACTTGTAAGTACTACAGAGTGACAGATAAATACATTACAAACCTGCAATTCAGAATTAAAATTCAAAATTTTCAACTAAATAAGGAAAAAGCAACTAAGTTAATCTTTCCATTGGACAATATAACGATTATTGACCTCTTTAAATATCTTAATATTATGTATTGAACCATCAAGATTTACAGCATGTGAGGAAGCTATTTGGCCCATTTTAGCTGCAGTATTCAATTTACTCAATTTCCCTGAAAATGTTAAATTTTTTGCCTCAATTATGTCAACCACTTGACATGGAAAATTGTCTTTACCGACCACACACGCATTTTCTCTGCTTGTGAAATAGGACCAGAACCACCGAAAGACGTGCTGGTTAGGTGCATTGGCCATGCTAAATTCTCCCCCAGTGTACCCGAACAGGTGCCCGAGTGTGGCAACTTGGCATTTTCACAGTAACTTCATTGCAGTGTTGGTGTAAACATACTTGTGACACTTATAAATAAACTTTAAACCACCTTTCTCCTTGTAACTACTTTCCTATTCTGGTATCATCCTGGTAACTCAATGCTGGATGGCTTTAATGCCTATTTCAAGATGGGTGTCAAATTGTACACAATCATTAAATTACTTAATCAGTATTTGATTGATCATCTAAATTGATAATTTGTTTTCTATATCTGTACTTGACCCTTAAATCTAAAACCCACAATTTCTCTGCACTCCGCATTTTCTCTCTTTCTTCCTTTCCCTCCTCCTTTAGGTATCATGCCCTAAGATGGCATTAAGCACCATGAATTTCCATGCGTTGGTTTGTGGTCATGTTTGGCAAGGTTCTGCAGTGGTTTGCTGTTGCTTCTGCAGGTTCTGGATGACCAGGGGACTCTCCCCTACCAAAGGCATATTGAAAAGGGTTGCAGGTTAATGATTAGCCTGTTTAGCCACGCCATGGCATGCATGCACCTTGCATGGTCATCAAGCCCCAGAGTAAGTCTCGAAACTGGAGCTTCACCACCTTGGGATGGCACGGTGGCATAGTGGTTAGTACTGCGGCCTCGCAGTGCCAGGGACACAGGTTCAATTCCGGCCTTAGGTGACTGTCTGTGGGAGTTTGCATGTTCTCTCCGTGTCTGAATGGGTTTCCTCTGGGTGTTTCGGTTTCCTCCCACAGTCCAAAGATGTGCGGGTTAGGTTGGCCATGACAAATTTCCCCTTAGTTTTAGGGGGATTAGGAGGGTAAATATGTGGGGTTATGGGGATGGGACCTGGGTGGAATTGTTGTCTGTGCAGGCTCGATGGGCCAAATGACCTCCTTCTGCATTGTAGATTCTATGATTCTAGCTCACAGCAGTGATGTTACCCGCTGATCACAAGACCTCCCTCCCACATTCTACGTCACTGAACTTAAAAGCTTTCCAAAACTGCTGTTTGTGTCCCAACTCTCACCAAGTTCCAATCAGCTATCAGTCCTGTGCTTGCTGAACCACATTAGCCCGCAGTTAAGCAATGTTTTGATTTTTTAGCTCTCATGCTTGATTTCAAATCCCTCTATGGCTTCACTCCTCATCTCCAACCTGTTACAACCTCTCCACCTCCCCACCTTGCTATCTTCATGTAAGGCACTTATTAACCTACCTCTTGCACCAAGGTTTTTGTCACCTGATCTGTTATCTACTCAAATTGTAGTTTTGTTTTATAATGCACCTGTCAAAGGGCCTGACATACTTTATTATATTGAAGTGCGATATTAATGTAAGTTGTTGTACTCTCACTTCCAGACAATTATTCCAGAGACCACAGTTCATTCACACTCATCTTTCTAATGAGTATATACTTCCATTCTTTGACTTTCCTCCCAGAATGTACTGCCCCACACAGCTCCACTTTATGTTGTTCGGCTGATCTGTACCTATTCCAGTAATCTGCCTTTATGAAGTCCTTTACAGTCCTCACTGAATTTAAAATTCCCTATTGACTGATTAACCATTTAATGGTATTTTTGATACCCTTATCCTTCACTAATTTAATTGTTAAAAAACAATTTTAACTTGTGCATTGCATTTTGGCTGGTACTGAACACTATAAAAATGAGAGTTGAGGAAATGATGTATTTGAAATTGTATTGAGAGCAGTGGAGTAACCAAGCAGCCAAAAGTAAAGAAAAAAATGACAGTTATTGCAGCTGTCACTAACTGATCTGTGAAATTGCCTAACTTAGAGGCGCACAATCAGAATTATTTGTAGAAGTTGTAAAAGCAGTTGGTTTATTGAATTTGATTTTTCATTGTAATATTTTACTTTTCTTAACGATTAAATCTCTGCTCTTGTTTTACTTTTATTACAGATGAGTGTTATTGTTCAAAAAATATATTGTTTTATTTTTGCACCTGGTGTTTGCACTGAGCAATTTTATAGTCCAGGATTATGCAAGTCTTATGTACAACCCAACAACATGTACCTCAATTCCTGATTTCAGAACAGTGCCATTACTGCACAAGCATGATTAATTGGTTTGCCACACCAACCCATGGTGTCTGAAAGTCTAACAGTCATTTTAAACTATTGGCTGTTTGCAATAACGGACTCTATTCTGTAGTTATTGGCAAAACAAATTCTGAAACTTTCATTAATCCAGACTGGTTTAAGACAGATAGCCTTGGGTTTAATTGTCTGCCACAACACAATTTAAAATAATTACTGATCAGAGGTAATTTTGATACTGTTGCATGGAATTTGCAACACAGTCAAAAATGCTGTATAGGCAAACTCCGCATTTAGACCAGTTGAAATATATACCGCTTTGAAGTTTTTTTTTTAAGTTGCAGAATAAAGATTTAAGTGCTGACATGCAAGTAGAGAAAGGAATGTCAAGTAAACATGCACTTGTACATTCTATTCTTAATTGAAAGTAATTTAATTCAATGATCTGATTGTTTTAGAACTAAATTCAATTTTGTGTTATGCACACTGCTTAATTCCATTTACTTTCTTTTTTGCGAAAGATTGGCTTTGAATTATAAAGAGTAGACTTTCTCATGACACAACTTTAGGACCTGTAAATAAGAAAGTAAATGGGCAGGTGACTCCAATGTTAGATTTTGCAAACTGCCAAAGATGGAAAGAAGTAATTTTTAGGAAATAAGGAAAGGTTCTAAGATCCTAAAATTGAATGAGTTACAAGAAACAGGTGAATCTTAATTTCAGCACAAAGATTATATGGAGGGGGAGATTATTTGGAGCTCAAATGGGGAAAAAGGAAAATACATTCACAAGAGCACTGAGTAAAAAAAAATTGATCCATTAAAAAAGACACGGAAATTTATTACACAGGTTGACGGGAATTGTCTGAGATGAAGTGCGGAAGAGGTGTTCAAAAGTAGCACAATTTTCATCATGCACTTCATGGCGCATCAAGAGCAGGTGAAAGTTAGATGTTGCTTTGGATTAATCAGGTAGCATAGCCTTGGTACTTAATTGTGCGGCATGAAGTCACATTTAAAGTAATGTTTCTCTTCAGGAATTATGTCATTTTCACTAAATTATACTATTAAAAAAAACAATTGCATGGAAGCTTTAAAAATAGAAACTATATAAGTAGCTCTCTTAACATGCTATGGTGAGTTGATTGGAAGAAGTTTAACATTCACTTTGTGTCTGTTCATTTGAAAATATATGTTGGAACAAATTGGCCCTTTACAATTTGAACAAGGCTCATAACATATTTTTTTTCTGTAAACCTGGAATTCATTTCAGTACCTGAATAAACGATTGAGGTTAGGTGCAAGAAGTTTTTCCATTATGAGTAATATTTATTCCTGCCAATATATTCCAGCAGAACAATTTGAACCATTCGTATAATTTTACCATTTAGGGAGCTGACATTGATATTTTCCCCATGCCATTTCAGGTATAGGTTGCATATTGTTTATGGTCTGTTTGTTTTATTCAGAAGTTCCACTAGCTTCTAGATCCTGATGATGACAGCAACAGTGATTTGATTTGATTTATTATTGTTACATGTATTAGTATACAGTGAAAAGTATTGTTTCTTGCGCACTATACAGGCAAAGCATTTTGTACGTAGAGAAGGAAACGAGAGAGTGCAGAATGTAGTGTTAAAGTCATAGCTAGGGAGTAAAGAAAGATCAACTTAATGCAAAGTAGGTCCATTCAAAAGTCTGATGACAGCAGGAAGGAAGCTGTTCTTCAGTTGGTTGGTACGTGTCCTCAGACTTTTGTATCTTTTCCCCGGTGGAAGAGAGAATGTCCGGGGTGCGTGGGGTCCTTAATTATGCTGACTGCTTTGCTGAGGCAGCGGGAAGTGTAGACAGAATCAATGGATGGGAGGTTGGTTTGCGTGATGGATTGGGCTACTTTATGACCTTTTGTAGTTTCTTGCATTCTTGGGCAGAGCTGGAGCCATACCAAGCTATGGTACAACCAGAAATAATGCTTTCTATGGTGCATCTGTAAAAGTTGGTGAGAGTGGTAGCTGACATGCCAAATTTCCTTAGTCTTCTGAGGCAGTAGAGGCGTTGGTGGGCTTTCTTAATTATAGTGTCGACATCGGGGGACCAGGACAGGTTGCTGGTGATCTGGACACCTAAAAACTTGAAGCTCTCGACCATTTCTACTTTGTCCCCATTGATGTAGACCGAGGTATGTTCTCCACTACGTTTCCTGAAGTCAATGACAATCTCTTGCGTTTTGTTGACATTGAGGGAGAGATTATTGTCGTCACACCAGTTCACCAGATTCTCTAACTCATTCCTGTGCTCTGTCTCGTCATTGTTTGAGACCTGACCCACTACAGTGGTGTCATCAACAAACTTGAAAATCGAATTGGAGGAGGATTTGGCCACCCAGTCATAGGTGCATAAGGAGTACATTAGGGGGCTGCGAAGACAGCCTTGTGGGGCACCAGTGTTGAGCATGATCATGGAGGAGGTGTTGTTACCTATCCTTACTGATTGTGGTCTGTGGGTTAGGAAGCTCAGGATCCAGGCGCAGAGGGAGGAGCTGATGCCCAGGCCATGGAGTTTGGAGATGAGTTTCGTAGGAATAATGGTGTTGAAGGCTGAGCTGTGACATAGGTGTCTTTGTTATCTCGGTGTTCCAGAGTTGAGTGCAGGGCCAGGGAGATGGCGTCTGCTGTGGACCTGTTGCAGTGGTAGGCGAACTGTAGTGGATCCAGGCAGTCTGAGAGGCTGGAATTGATTCGTGCCATGACTAAGCTTTCGAAGCACTTCATAATGATGGATTAAAGTGCCTTTAATATATTAAAATTCTTCAAAGGGGTGTTATAATGCAAAACTAGACATAGAGCTACATATTGTGATATTAGGAAAGGTGACCAACAGTTTGGTCAAGGTTTTGAGTATCTTAAATATTGCTGAAAAAAGACATTTTGTCAAAGCCCTTTGTATTTCATTCGCCAGAACATTTGCAAGAAGATGAATGTTATGCTGTGACATCTTCAGAGACATTCGTGGGTTTTCCCTCTTCCATCCTGGACTGTAAGCAAGCAACACCTATCTAATAAAGCTCTACTAACTTTAGTCTACCACTAAAACCATCAAATGTAATCCTGCGAACTTCTCCCGAGGAAGTTTTTCCACTGATGGGATATATCATGGTTCAAGTAGAAGCTGATGGCTGAATCAGCAGAATTGCCACTGCACATAGTAAAATAAAATTTTCCTGCACTCTTTAGTTAAGTAATATTAAGTTTAACTGGGGAGCAGTTAAACAATTGGTTGATGACAGTCAAAAACTTCTAGGGAGGTATAGTAAAATGTTTGAGAATACTTTCAGGTCCATGACTGGAGTTGAAGCAAGACTCGAGATCAAATCTGATAGCACCCCTTGATGCTTAACGACAAGAATTATGCCATATGCAATTAAACCAAAAGTGGAAGCGGAACTAGAGAAACCAATAAAGGATGGAGTAATTGACCTGTAACCATGAGCAATTGGGCAACTCCAATCTTCCCTGTCATTAAACCAGGTGGTTCTATAAGAACTTTTGGTGACTTCAAGATGACAGTAAATCCAGCGTTGTGTGTCGATTAGTACTCCTTACCATGAATTGAGGACCTATTCGTTGGGTTGTTGGGGGGGTAAGCAGTAAGATAGACTTGTCCCAAGCAAATCTCCAAATGAAGGTGGCGACTGAGTTGCAACCACTGCTAATGATTGTTATTCACAAAGGGTTGCTCTGGTATAAACGCTTGTCGTTCAGGATAACATCAGCACCAGATTTATTCCAAAAATCCATGGATGAATTCCTAAGTGACCTCAACGGTGTCCAGTGTTATCAGAATGACATTCTAATCATGACAAAAATGAACAGGAACATTTACAAAACTTACAAAAATCACTGGAGCATCAAGAGAAGCACAATCTTTATGTGAAGAAAGAAAAATGTAAACTTTTCAAACTGTCAATCTAGATGATGTAATAGATGGCCTCCATAAAGAATCAAATAAAATTATAGTGATCCTAGAGGCGCCAATATCACAAAGTGTGTTACAGTTGCGATAATGTTTAGGACTAATAGATTATTATGGAATATTCATTCCAAACCTTGCAATACTAGTGAAGCCGCTTCATACCTTATTGTGTGCTAACGAACAATGAAATTAGATGAAAGAGTGTGAAAATGCGTACAAAGGAGTTAAAGACATACTAAAGAAACCTGAAATATTGGTTCATTTTAACCTCAAGTTGAAAATTCAACTAACATGCGATGCATCTCCCTATAGGATGGATGTTTCACACATCATGCCAACAGGGGAAGAATGACCAATAAATAAATAGCCTTTGCATCTTGAACTTTATCAAGCACTGAACAGAATTATGCTCAACTTGAGAAAGAAGCCCTGAACGTAATGTTTGGAGTCAAATGATTTCACCAGTACCTGAGGAGAAGATACTTCACTTTGTTGACCAACATCAGGCCATTGACAACAATTTTTGGTCCATACAAGGGAATTCCATCATTAGATGCAAGTCGTTTACAAAGGTCTTTAATACCATCAGTAAATAATTATGATATTAGCTATAGGAAATCAGAGCAACATGAAACACCAATGCCTTATCGAGCTTGTCAATTCAGGACAAAATCAAATCACAGGGTAACATGTTATAGTTTTCCCTGGTAGAGAATATACCAATAACATCGTCTCGAGTGCAAAGACACACTAGGGTCGATCCAGTGATTGTGAAGGTTATGGACATGGCCTTAAGAGGAACATCACTGGACAAACAAAAAAAGAATCCTGAATTCAGGTCTTGTATCATGAGGAAACTTGAATTAACTGTCCAAAACAAAGTACTGCTCTGGGGGATCAGAGCGATCATTCTTCCAAGATTGCAAAGCTGAGCCCTGGATCAACTTCATGAAGGTCATCCAGGGGTAGTAAGAATGAAAGAGCTTGCAAGAAGCTATTTCTGGTGGCCGGGACTTGACTCTCAAATAAATGCCAGTCCTGCGCTAGAATGCAAAATACTCCACCTCTACAACTACTTCATCCATGGGAATGGCCAAAATAAACCATAGCAGAGAAGACACATAGAATTTGTGGGATCGATCGAAGGATACATGTTTCCTGTCCTGGTTGACACACATTCAAAATGGCCTGAAGCCATGATGATGAAATCTATCACAGTGGAAGGAATCAGAGAGAAATTAGGTGAGTTAATCACAAGACTTGAAAGGTCTGTGATAATGGAATGCTATTTACATCTAAGAAATTTGTAGATTACCTTAAATGCAAGAGCAAATAAGGACTGCACCATATCATCCGTCCACTAATGGATTAACGGAGACGCTTGTACAGTCACTGAAGCATGCCATTAAAGTGACAATAGACGAAGGTTCATTATCCAAGAGAGTAAACAACTTTGCACTGCTCATGTGATAACAGGAAATTTGCCAACAGTGTTGTTCTTGAGAAGGAAACTGAGAACCAAATTCGATTTAGTCATGCCACCTCATACTACAATACTAGAACAACAACAAGTGCAAGTTACTCGCCGTGAATAAAAGAGTATTAATCAAGGCGAAAGAGTTTTGGCGAGAAACTACTCTGCAAATGAGAAGTGGATACCCTGCAACTACTCCAGCTAAACAGGTCTGCTTTCTTATACCGTATAAATTGATGACGAGAGAATTTGAAGGAGACACAAGGATCCAATCCTTGCTTTAAAGAGTGAACTAGCAGAGTCTGTATCAGAAAGGCTAACATCAGGCACCCAAGGTTGTGAAATTCCTGAACCAAGGATTACTTCAGAACTGAGCTCTGATTCTACTCCAGTAGAAAATCCACATTTATGGAAGCTGAAAAGGAAGCAGCTTCATAAGATGAAGTACCTGATATTAGTGAAGAACAGATTACTGAGGATATTGAAGATAAGATTCCAGGAAGTCATATCTTACCACAACAAAATTCACAGCTACTGAAAAGTCTCTCGTATTAACTGTACATATGTTTATAATACTTGGTAATGTAACCTATGTTCATAGTGGATAAGTGTTAATGTTTAAGGTTTGTCATATTACTGAGGTAAAGGGGGACGGATGTTATGTTTTGGAGACCAATGCATATCTGTTTCGATTAGTCATGTGACATGTAGTGACGTCATCGAAGGCATTTACGGGTTTTTCTCTCTCTTCATTTACTTTTCTGCTAACAGCTTTATTATTTGTACTTTATCAAGCACCTTTTAAAAGCCAGTAATATCAACTACATAACCCTCATTCACACTCTGATACCTCATCAAAAACCTGTCAAGTTACTCAAACATGATTTGTCCTTAACAGATGCGTGCTGATTTTATTTCTTAACCCATTATTTCACAAATGCAAAGTAATTTTGTCCCCATGTTATTGTCTCTGAAAAATTTTCCCACCACCAATGTTGACTATTTGGTCTGTGATTGTTCTCCCTTTTTTAAGCTGGTATGTAACATTTGCAGTTCTCTGTCATCACCTCCTTATCCGAGGAGAAAATTTGCGATCAGAGCAAACCCACCCAACTTCCTTTAGTAACCTGGTGTGCATCCCATCCAATCTGGGTAATTTTTCTACTTTGAGGCCAGTCAGCCTTTTAAGCACCTCCTCTTTATTCTTGACTAATATTCATTGTTGCTGCCACTTCCTTTACTGCTTAACTGGAAACATCCCTTTTCATGTGAAGACAGATGCAAAATAATCAGCAATACCCTTGATTTCTCAAGAAAAGCTTCTCGTCCATAACATCTTGTCCCCTTTTATTATCCTTTAACAATTAATATTTTGAGATTTTTGAGCTTTCTTCTATATTTATTGTTAATCTATTCTCATGCTCCTTTACCCTTGACTCTTATTCCTTATTTTTAGCTCTCATCTGTACCATCTATATTTGACATCGTTTTCCATTATGAACCTTATAATCACCATCTGTGTTTTTTGTTCTGCCTCATTTTAGCCTGTATATGTTATCCAGGAAGCTTTAGATTTGTATGCCCTATATGTAAACCATCGCATCTTCGAACGCCATGTAGCTTTGACTGATTATTTAATCTGATTATCATGACTATTCTCACAGCAATCCTATCCTGCAACAAATCTCACTCACCTGTCATCATTGTCTTCAATAATCCTCTAGATTCTCTAGAATCTTACATCATCTCTGTAATCTCCTCTAGACTTAAAACATTCTCATCCCAAATTCTCCATTCCTCCTGCCCCACTTCCCCTTCGGTCCCACCATTGGTGGTCTTCGGCTCCTAGGTTCCTCTCTATGGAATTCCATTTGGATAACTTCTGTGCACGCTCTTTCTCTCTTTGTAAAGATGCTCATTCACCAGTTTGGGGAAAACACAACTTGTTTATTTACAGGCTAAAACTATACTGAGGCTTTCTGCCTCATGGCTGTAATCAACTCCCGAGATGACTCTGAGTCCAGAAACCAACGTTTACCAAAGTGATCCCCATCCTGCTCTCTGGTCCCCTGGGTCATTTGACCCTTACTACACAGATTGATCCTTAAAGGGACAATTCTCACACTCTTGTAACCCCCGCTTTAACACCTACCTTTGGCCAAGCTTTTGGTCACCTCCTTTATCTCTGATGCTTTGCTTTGGTGCCCATTACACAACTCGTGCCATTCTGTTATAAAGGTGCAACAGAAAAACCTACATTTATGTCAGGTTTTCCCAGCCTCAGCACAGCCCAAAATGCTTTACAACCAATGAAGTACTTTTTTAATAAACTTGTAAAGAAAGTAAGAACAAAAGTCTTGAATTTATATAGTGATCTCCACGGCCACCAAACTTCTGAAAGTGCTTCACAGCAATTGGAGTACTTTTGAAGTGTAGTTCTTGCTCTAATATCGAAAATGTAGCAGCCACTTTGCACACAGCAAGCTGTAACAAACAACAATATAATAATGAATGGATAATCTTTTTTTCCTTGTGATGTTGATTGAGAGATAAATATTGGCCAGGACATCAGGGATAATTTCCCTGCCACTCTTCAAAATAATGCCATTGGATGCCTTGCCTCCAGCCGAGGGCAGATAGTTTATCTCAGACAGTGCAGTGCAGTACTCTACCTTTAATACTTTGGATTGTTGGCCTGGATTTTGTCCACAAGCCCTGAGTGGGACATGATTGCATTTTTTTTTAAGAGTACGCATTCATATAGTTATACAGGGTTAGGATGCAGTTTGGTTAATTTGTGTAGTTAAAGTTTAGTTATTAGTCACAAGTAAGGCTTTCATTAACACTGTAATGAAGTTACTATGAAATTCCCCTAGTCGCCACAATCTGGCGCCTGTTTGGGTCAGTGCACCTCACCAGCACATCTTTCAGAACGTGGGAGGAAACCGGAGCACCCGGAGGAAACTCATGCAGACACGGGGAGAACGTGCAAACTCCACACAAACAGTGACCCAATCCGGGAATTGAACCTGGGTCCCTGGCGCTGTGAAGCAGCAGTGCTAACCACTGTGCTACCACATGCCCTAGTTCTAATTTTGCATTCAGTGATTGATTATGGATTTGCTTACTCTTTATTATAAATGTTATCCTGACTTCTATTTTAGATCGCAACATTATGCTTGTAATATGTTACAAGTTCCAAGCAGAAAGTATTTGCAGGTTAGAAGCCGATCCCATGTGTGTTCAAGTGGTAAAAAGTTGTTATGGTGGCAGTGACCATGGCTTCTGTGGTTCATACACATTTAAATCTCTTTCTTTAGAATTTTACTGAATGAAATGAAGATCCAAAAGCTAAAAATGTTATGTTTTACGGTTCCCAGAAGGTCAAAATAGTTATACTTTAAAATTTAAATGCTAGAACTTCATCAAATATATTTCTCAAATCATACCATGTGCTGCAGATCTGTATATTGCATTTAGTACAATATACAGATTGTAGTACAGAGTGAGTAATGTGGCATTTTGAATAGTTATGGATACATACAGAAGAATATAGTTCCTAAATCAGATTGGAATAATATAACATCCCTCTTTCTTGAAAAAAAAGCCTCAATATAATGATATAATGGTTCCAGTTATTTTTATATATTATGTCCAAACTAAAAATTAACAAACAACTTTTTATAATTAACTTGAACATCTTAAGAGTATTTTATAACCTGTTTTCTCAAAAAAGCATTCACAGTATTACTTAGGTGGTGGAATTTGATTGTCATTGCTCTCAGTGATGAATTGGCATGCCGCACAAGCGAGGTGTGTGTTTCTCCTGTTGTTGAATGAGTTGTGTTGATACTTTTCACTATAATAATACACCTGACAATAAATCAAATCAGGTATCGTATCACTTGCTGGTGAAGTCACATCGCTTATTGGTGATGCTGCCGATGTCTCGTGATGTTCCTGGTGTTGCTGATGACCTTTTTGCTTTTCCAGCTTAGGTGTACGTCAAATATGGATTTTGTTCCTTCTCATTTGTTTACTGATTCAGTCTTGATGATGTATGGTCACGGAGCCTCAGCTTCACCATTAACTTTTGCTGGATTCCAAGTTTTCATGATTGGATCCTGTGTACTGTGTCCTCTTAAAAACTCATGCAAGGATTTGGCATGCTTGCTGATCTTTCTCTACACCCTATCTATGATTGCAACACTATATTCTGCACCCTCTCCTTTCCTTCTTCCCTATGTACTCTATGAATGATATGTTTTGTCCGTATAGTGCGCAAAAAACAATACTTTTCACTGTATCCCACACATATGACAATAATAAATCAAAATGTTGACCTCTTTCTGTCGCTGCATCAGTGAGCTGTTGTCTTTCTTCCAGCCAAATGAAGAATGCATCTTGCTTGGCAAAGTCATCTTGTACTTTCTGCCATTGAGTAGCTCTGCAGGCGATTTCATGTCTACCTTGAGAGGTGTAGCACAGAGCGACAATAAGTCAAGGTTGGGTCGTCCTCTTGGCATTTTGTGAATTGGATTCCATCATCATGTATTGCTCTTTCTGGAATCCCTTGTTTAGCAAACAGAACTTGTACTTCTGAGATGATTGTTGTGGTTCTCAAATCTTTCACCTGTCTGATTAAAAAGAAACTTGTGAAATGGTCTGCTATGATGAGGTGCCATTCTTGGTTGTGTGTGATAAATTGGCTCCCACACTACGCCATGGTCTGAGTAGTACTTCAGTAGCAATCAACTCATTTATCTGTTGTGTATTTCTATATTCCTGCCATACAGTGCAGGTAGATTCTTTCTATGTCTTTATAGATGCCTACCCAATACATAGCTGATATGGATGAGTTGATGCTTCTCCATTTCCATGTGGCCTTCATGTATCTTTTGAAGAAGTTCTATTTGGGTTGTCTTGGGTACAATGATTCAGGATCTCGACTGCAGAACATCATCATCTTGTGTGATGTCATCTCTAATGGACCAATACTGCAGTATGGGTGGTTGTGTTTGCCCTATCTAATGCCATTCCTGGATCATTTGCTGAGAGAACATTTGTAACTCTATTTTTACTGATGTTATCTCTAATTTCATAGAATTCTTACAGTGCAGAAGGAGGCCATTCGGCCAGTCAACACATTGACAGAGTATCTTATCCAGGCCCTATCCTCCATCCTATCCCTGTAACGCCACACATTTACCACAGTTGATCTATCTAACCTATACATCTTGGAACACTTTGGGTCAATTCAGCATGGCCAGTCCACTAACCTGCACATGTTTAGACTGTGGGAGGAAACTGGAGCACCCGGAGGAAACTCATGCAGACACGGGAAGAATGTGCAAACTCCATACAGTCACCCAAGGCCGGAATTGAACCCGGGTCTCTGACCTGTGAGACGACAGTGCTAACCACTGTGCCACCGTGCCACCCCACTGAACTTGGTGGTGTTAGGTTCCTTAGGTGATGGATTTATATCTAGATCTTTTATGCTTCTCATGTGGCAATAGATGAGGTAGGGCATATGCTAGCATAATTTATCTGCCTGACTTGTACTTCAGAATGAAAGCATAACATTGAAGCCTCTATTTTTTGGGTGCTTGCTCACGAGTTCTGGACTGGGGCCCCATTCTTCCCAGCACTCCAGAGTACAGGCTTGTCCAATCAGAGGCTGGCTTCTCCAGAATCCAGCCACTGATTAGACAAGCAGCTCTGCAATGTTTTTCAAATTTTGCAAATGTGTCTGTCTTGCTACAAACCCCCTGGGAGGTTTCCGCAGACCCCAGTTTGGGAACCCATATTCTATGATGTTGTGAGCTTGATTTGTACTTCAAGGGGTGCAGAATGCTAAATGAACTGATCTACCAGTATTTCATCCATTTCTTTGCAAAATAAAACTAACATGTAAATTCAATTTCATTGAGAAATTAAGATCAACAGGCTCACCTAGTTCCTGCCTGAGGCTTTGAAAATCATATCAATGGATCCGATGATTTTACTTCAGCTGGAAATTTTGTCTGGATTTTAACTATAATTTTCATCAATCTCCCAGCTATTAAACAGGTCTTTCTTTCCTGCCTATGCAGAAGATGTTATTATCCCTTTCCTCTTCATTCATGCCTTTTAGAAATCTGCTGAATATCAGTCTGCATTTTTGTTTAAACTTCACAAATGCCTCTTAAACATTATCAGCCTCCCAATTCACCCTGAGCTAGAGCTGCATGGTCCTTGTTGTGATGTGGCGATGCCGGCATTGGACTGGGGTAAACACAGTAAGAAGTCTCACAACACCAGGTTAAAGTCCAACAGGTTTATTTGGTAGCAAACACCACTAGCTTTCAGAGCGCTGCTCCTTCGTCAGGTAAGTGGGAGATCTGTTCACAAACAGGGCATATAAAAACACAAACTCAATTTAGATTCGCATTCCAATCATTATTCTGTAAATTGAGTTTGTGTCTCTGTATGCCCTGTTTGTGAACAGAATTCCCACTCACCTGACGAAGACGCAGCGCTCTGAAAGCTAGTGGCGTTTGCTACCAAATAAACCTGTTGGACTTTAACCTGGTGTTGTGAGACTTCTTGCTGTCATTGTTGTGATAGCAACCATTTTGTTTTTGCAAGGTTCACTCAGTTTTTTCTGTTTCTTTGGCACTAATTTAGGTTGATTTTTCTCAATCCAATTCCCCATTCAATGCTTCTATGTTATTCCCAGCTGCTATCATGTTATCACACTTTTAGATTCAAATGCTGGAGTATCTTCAAGTGTATTTCTCAGGTCACACCATATGCAGTGAGTGGACTGATGCATTGTTGGTTTAATACACAGACTGTAGTACACTAGTAAGTGATGTGGCACTCTGGTACTTGGATATACGTATGCCAAATTAAATTGGAATAATATAATAAGCAGAGCTACAATTACTGATCTGTGTTGCTGACTTGACTATAAATCTCAATTGTTGAGCCATTTTGTTTCTTCTTTCCCGATTGAATGGAATTTATCATGAGAGCAAGTTTCTACCTTTTTTCCTTTTCCTGATTTCCCTATGCTATACCTAAACATGTATTGGTGACCTACACCAAGTTATTACCTTACCTGCCCTCTATTGTCTGCTCCAAATTTGAATTGATGCTCCTCCTTGAAGGTGTGAAGAGTTATTTGTTATCACTTCACTAGGCTATGTGAACTTGGGATCAAGAAACTCTACAGCTGAATGTCAGAGTTTATGTACTGTAGCTTGAAGTGCATAATCATAATCACAAATGCAGAACTCTGTATAATGTTTGAAGTGTCCTAAACCAATTTGTAAAAGTGAAAACCAATGGTCATACTTCAAGAATGGAGCTAATTGTGCTGTAGAGAATGAATGTGGCAATAAATATTTAACAGAAGATATTAATGCTCTTTTATTGCACTTTCTGCATGGCAATGTTTGGGAGTGTATGGAAAGTTCTGTGGCAGCAGAACAGTAATCCACTGTCTATTGCAGGCTGAGCATGTGAAGATAGTATTGTAGTCAAGCCAGGCTATAAAACTTAATTCAATTACCATGATTATTTTGGAATGCTTTTGTTCAGGTAAACTGGATAAATGTGAAATTAAGTAGTCTTAATGAAATTGGGAATAAAAGTATCTTGAAATTATGAAATCAGTATTTTAATATATTGATGTGTTGAAATGCAAAAGAATGAAGGCAGATGTTGATAAACAATCACAGATGTTTAGTGTCCTCTTGCAGAATTTCATGTGAAAACAGACAAATTTCAATTGGCGTTAATAAGAAAAAAAGCTTGCATTATTCATGCACCTTTCATGATCTCAAGACGTCCACAGTGCTTCACGGCACTGAAGTATTTTTAAGTTGTACGCATTGTTGTGAGAACAGCTTAATTTTACATCGACACATTTAAGTAGGGAAACTTCCCAAGTTACTTAAGAAGCACAACACACAAACATTGATGGAGCCAAAGAAGGAGACTATCAGTTCTTTTTCTATTCATTCTTCGGGTGTGGACATCGCTGGCACAGCCAGCATTTATTCCCCTTGAACTGAGTGGGCCATTTCCGAGGGCATTTTAAGAGTCAACCACTTTGCCGTGGTTCTGAAGTCATATGTAGGCCAGACCAGGTAAGGATGGCAGATTTCCTTCCTTAAAGGACTTGGTTTTATGACAATCAATAATGGTTTCATGATTGTCATTAGACTTTTAATTCCAGATTTTCATTAAATTCAAATTTGACCATCTGCCTTGGTGAGGTTCGAACTCAGAGCATTCGGTCTTTGGATTACTATTCCAGTGACAATGGCACTAAGCCACCGCCACCTCAATCAACTGACTAAATGATTGATCAAAGAGAGAGAATCTTAAAGGAGCAGAGAGAAATGACAGCCAAGAAGTAGAATTTGAGGTCTGAGGACTTAGTTAGATGAATGGCGACCAATGGAGGATGTACAAGATTATAGGAAACACGATAGTCCACACGCATATAGCAAGGTCCCAATAACAGCATTTGAGATAAATAATCAGGTAATCTGTTCTCGTGTTGTTGGCCAGGACACCCAACAAAATCCCCACCTAATCCTAATGGAGCCACCTGAGATTTAATATCTCATCTAAAAGGCAGTCATTTTGACAGTACACCCCTCTTTAGTACTGCATTGAGGTACCCTCAGTTTCCCCATCATTAATGGCCATTCCTTTTGTTGCCTTGGCCCCAATTTTGAAATTCCCTCCTGCACTTCCTTAGTGCTCTACCTTCTTCCTTTAAGACCCACCTCTTTGACGAAGCTTTGGTCATCTGACCTAACATCTCTTTATATAGCTTTGCGCCATACTTTGTTCTATAACACTCCTGTGAAGCACCTTGGGACATTTCATTGTGTTAAAGACACTATATAAATATTTGTTATTCTCTTTTGCTTTCTTTGCCAGCTTTCTGAGTTCCATCTGACAAACCTAAACTCATCCAGAACTTTGCTGTCTGCATCTCAACCCGGGCAAATACCTATCCATCAGCTCCTCTTTTGCCAATCTCCATTGTTTCCCCATCTTCCAGTATATTAAATTTCTAACATTTTTCCTTTTTTATTTACAAATCCCTTTCCAGCTTCACATCCACTCCCTATCTGTGCAGGTTCCTCCAACCGACACCTCATTTTGCATCCTCCAGGATTATAGGTCAGAATTTTACATTGCCTGGGTGGGTGTGCACCAAGCCTGGAAGCATGAAATTACGCAAAATGATGCTGGGCACACATCCTGACATCATCGCGCACTTGCACGATATTTCAGTCAGTGGGTACCTCCAGGAATCGGAAGCTGACAATCAAGCAGGCAATTTAGCCAATTAAGAGGCCAATTGCAAGCAATTTTACGTGGTCATAGAGTCATAAAGGTTTACAGCATGGAAACAGGCCCTTCGGCCCAACTTGTCCATGCCACCTTTTTTTTAAACCCCTAAGCTAGTCCCAGTAGCCCGCATTTGGCCCAAATCCCTTTATACCCATCTTACCCATGTAACGGTCTAAATACTTTTTAAAAGACAAAATTGTACCCATCTCTACTTCTGGCAGCTTGTTCCAGACACTCACCATCCTCTGTGTGAAGAGATTGCCCCTCTGGACCCTTTTGTATCTCTCCCCTCTCACCTTAAACCTATGCCCTCTAGTTTTAGACTCCCCTACCTTTGGGAAAAGATATTGACTATCTCGCTGATCTATGCCCCTCATTATTTTATAGACCTCTATAAGATCACCCCTCAGCCTTCTATGTTCCAGAGAAAAAAGTCCCAGTCTGTCCAGCCTCTCCTTATAACTCAAACCATCAAGTCCCAGTAGCATCCTCGGAAATCTCTTCTGCACTCTTTCTAGTTTAATAATATCCTTTCTATAATAGGGTGACCAGAATTGCACACAGTATTCCAAGTGTGGCCTTGTACAACTTCAAAAAGACGTCCCAACTCCTGTACTCGATGTTCTGACCAATGAAACCAAGCATGCTGAATGCCTTCTTCACCACTCTGTCCACCTGTGACTCCACTTTCAAGGAGCTATGAACCTGTACCCCTAGATCTCTTTGTTCTGTAACTCCCCCCAACGTCCTACCATTAACTGAGTAAGTCCTACCCGAGTTTAATCTACCAAAATGCATCACCTCACATTTATCTAAATTAAACTCCATCTGCCATTCGTCAGCCCACTGGCCCAATTGATCAAGATCCCGTTGCAATCCGAGATAACCTTCTTCACTGTCCACTATGCCACCAATTTTGGTGTCATTTGCAAACTTACTAACCATGCCCCCTATATTCTCATCCAAATCATTAATATAAATGACAAATAACAGTGGGCCCAGCACTGATCCCTGAGGCACACCGCTCGTCACAGGCCTCCAGTTTAAAAAACAACTCTTTTGTCCAAAGATGTGTGGGTTAGGTTGATTGGCCATGCTAAAATTGCCCCTTAGTGTCCTGAGATGCGTAGGTTAGAGGGATTAGCGGGCAAATATGTAGGGATATGGGGGTAGGGCCTGGGTGGGATTGTGGTCGGTGCAGACTCGATGGGCCGAATGGCCTCCTTCTGCACTGTAGGGTTTCTAAGATTCTATGATTCTATGATAACAGTGTACCCAGCACTGATCCCTGAGTCACAGGTCTCCAATTTGAAAATCATAGAAATCATCATAGAAATCATAGAAACCCTACAGTGCAGAAGGAGGCCATTCGGCCCATCGAGTCTGCACCGACCACAATCCCACCCAGGCCCTACCCCCACATATTTACCCGCTAATCCCTCTAACCTACACATCCCAGAACTCTAAGGGGCAATTTTTAACCTGGCCAATCAACCTAACCCGCACATCTTTGGACTGTGGGAGGAAACCGGAGCAGCCGGAGGAAACCCACGCAGACACGAGGAGAATGTGCAAACTCCACACAGACAGTGACCCGAGCCGGGAATCGAACCCAGGACCCTGGAGCTGTGAAGCAGCAGTGCTAACCACTGTGCTACCGTGCCGCTAAAAACAACAATCTACAACCATCCTCTGGCTTCTGTCATCAAGCCAATTTTGTATCCATTTAGCTACCTCACCCTGGATCCCGTGAGATTTAACTTTATGCAACAACCTACCATGCAGTACCTTGTCAAAGGCCTTGTTAAATTCCATGTAAGAAGTTTAACAACACCAGGTTAAAGTCCAACAGGTTTATTTGGTAGCAAAAGCCACACAAGCTTTCGAAGCTCTAAGCCCCTTCTTCAGGTGAGTGGGAATTCTGTTCACAAACAGAGTTTATAAAGACACAGACTCAATTTACATGAATAATGGTTGGAATGCGAATACGTACAACTAATCAAGTCTTTAAGAAACAAAACAATGGGAGTGGAGAGAGCATCAAGACAGGCTAAAAAGATGTGTATTGTCTCCAGACAAGACAGCCAGTGAAACTCTGCAGGTCCACGCAACTGTGGGCGTTACAAATAGTGTGACATGAACCCAATATCCCGGTTATAGATATCCCAATATCCCAATATCAGAAATTCCATGTAGACAGCATCAACTGCACTGCCCTCATCTACCTTCTTGGTTACCCCTTCAAAAAACTCAATCAAATTTGTGAGACATGATTTTCCACTCACAAAGCCATGCTGACTGGTCCATCTACTTTTATGATTGACAGGCAGGCCGATTGGCCAGGCAGTCTTTATGTTTTAGCTGCAAGCTTGGTTTGGGGCTGGATGAAATATCACTGCTGAAATAAAGTTAATAAAGGTGGTCTGGGGAGTTAGGTTTGTGCTTGATTGTACTGCAGCATTTTTCCATCGGAACTTACATTGTAAAAGTCTGCAGCTCCCTGAGACAACTCTGCAGCAGCTGTCCCCGTGAAGGGGCCCATTAGAAGCGCCAGCCTGCACTCTCCTTTGCACCGCGTCTGTCCTCTTCCTGCCTATTTGGCAGCGCTGAGCCCTTCCCCGTGTGCATTTCACACTGACTGCCCATTAATTAGCTAGCCAGTGTGAAATTGCGTCCTGCAGCCAATCACGGGAAGACTATTTTGTACCACTTCTGGGCTCATCGATTGCATGCATCCAATGCATGAAAAATTCAGGCCATTGTCTGCGGATCATTTTCACTCGTCCTCATTGCTGCCAATACCATCGTTCTGTTCAATTGTCTCAGTAAAGTCTTCAACTATATTAGCTGTACACCCTGCCATTTTCTTTCCAAATTCTGCCTGCCATTTTCTCTCTTCAAAACCTCCCATAAATCCTGACTCTTGACCACTTATTACATTGGCAGCACCCAGAAAGACTGATTCCCGATTTCATTTAGAGGCTGTTACTCTAAAAGAGAGAAATAGAAATAAATATTTTACGCGTTTCATTGGAGAATTGCTGTAGATGTTGCATCAAAATAGAAGTGTTATTCAATTGCTGTGTGAAATTAAGAATTTTTTCTCCATTTATATCTATACATCCTCCAGGGCATTGAATTATTTTCTGCATGTGACTCATACATTATGGTTTCCCTGTGGAAATTGTTTTGGAGTCACACAATGAATCACTTTGCAGCCCACAAAAATCTCCCACAGAGCGCTGGAAATATTCTTTAAACTAAACCATCTTGATTCCCAGACTCCATCCCCCCCCCCCCCCTTCAAAGCTACATAAACACAGTAACAATCAGACTTTCAACCATTTCATCATACTCTTTCATAAAAAGACAGCAAAAGAAACCTTTGATAGTTTAGTTTCTGTTTAACATAGTGTTGATAGACATGAGTAGTGTGATGGGTGTGGGTGGAGCTAAATTTATCAATGAGGAACTCCATGAAAAAAACATTCACTCTAATTTGATTTAAATTTTGATTTTATCCTGCCACTGCAGATAGAATCAGCTTGTTCATTATGTTCACAGAGATACTTTTCCCGCACAGGTTGCTGAATAATGGGCGTAAGTTAGAACTATTAATTTATTACTTTCTTCTCCTGACCCTGCCTCACTAGCCTAGGAACGTTTGAGCCCACAAACGACATCTCTACCACAGCATAAACTGAGATCAAATAGCTCTTTGCATAGCCTGGGACTGAATTTCCTGGGATTGTATTTCCTGGTACATGACTCAGTCATTGGGTAAACATGCTGATCCATTGAGGAAGTCATTACGAAAATCCACATTTGCCTTTTTTCCACATTTGAATTTTTCACCATAAGGTTTTTTAAATATAATTTGACTCCATTCTTAAAGATACAATGACAGTGTGCAGCGTGCACTGGGCAAGACCTCAATCCATCTCCTTGCTTGCTCCAAAAACCAATTCAAAATACAAATTAAATCCAATTCATGGTCCCCACAAGAGAAACGTACAAGATCCAAGCTGACCAGAGTAAGGCATTGCACATGATTTTGGGCTTGATCTGATGCTTGATCTTAGCCAAAAGGCCGAGAAGCAATCAAAGGCTGAAGTGATACAGCAGTTTTTTTCCTATTATAAAACAGGTGGACTAATGAGCCTTTGCAATTGCTGTTCACGCCAGGATTTTCTGTCCATTCAGTCTTTGCTCTGTTGCATGTTGCTGTGACGCCTGCTGTGCTACTTTTGCCGCTGTCAATTCTGCTGCTGGCCTCTCTGATTCTCATTTTGCCACATGTGATATATCTGTCTCCATGCTTATTCTGAACAAGAGGATGGACTAGAACACTGATTTCACATAACCATATCTCCTACAGATTTTTATCAGTATGTTCTCTGTTATTTAGCTGCCCTTTCAGTGTTTTATCCTGATAGGGAAAGACTTCAAGTTTGAAAATTTATTGTTTCAGGTGTTAAAATATGATCTGTAAATCCTTGCTCGTTTCTTTTCCTCGGCTTAGTAATTTGCTTAAATTCAGCAGGGGTTAGTATGTCTGAACTGATTTTTTTTGTGTAGCTTATTTATTAGTGTCAAAAGTAGGCTCACATTAAGACTACAGTGCAGTTACTGTGAAAATCTCCTTATTGGTGTTGGTGGATGAGTGCTAGCTATCCTAAGGAAAGTTTTGAAAGGAATCAGCTGCAAAGAAGATTTTTGATGAGTTAAGAAGGAACGGCTTCCATTGGCAGGAATGTTGGTAACCAGAGAACACAGCTTTAAGACAATTGGCAGAAGAACCAGAGGGGAGCTGAGACTTTTGTAAGCAGCGAGTTATAATCTAGAATGCAGAACCTGAAAGAGTGGTGGAAGTAGGTTCCTCTAACTTCCAAAAGGTGATTAAGACATGTACTTGAAAAACAAAATCCCTCAGGCTGTGAGGAGAAGATCAAGATATTGGTACTTACTGGCTCGCTCTTTCAAAGATTTGGCTCTGGTATGATGGGCTGAAGAATGTCTCCTGTGCTGTAACTGAGCTGTGTGTCCTGAACTTTGGAATTTGAGAGAATGCTGCTGTACTGTTTGTTGCAACTTTAGTTGACAATTTACTACTTTTAGCTTGAAATTATGAGTGCTGTGACAAATATGTCTTTTGCTAGCATTGTCACTTAACAAAGAGGAGACTTATTCTAAAATGATTTTCCTCTCATTGTAGGATGCTGAGAAGAGAACTCCTTTGCATGCTGCTGCATATCTAGGAGATGCTGAAATTATTGAACTCCTTATTCTATCAGGTATATTTCAACTATACAGTTTAGTCATTTAAGACAAATATTTGTATTTTCTCTGGAATTTACCCAAGATTTTTTAAGGTTACAACAGGAGATCAGAAAAGCCCCTGTGAAAATACCAGGTAGCGTTTACGATTTAGATCTTGCATTCTAGCTTTCTGTATCCAAGTTTAAATACTCCTAAGTTTACTGTACATCTCACTTCCATGGTATAAACATTGAAAGTAAAGGTAGCTTACAAAGCCTTTTAACAGCTAATGATTTAGTCAGATATTCAGCAATATTGTCGATATGCCCATGCAGTGCAACTCAATTGCTTAGAATCTATTATTTGGAAACCCAAAGCACCGAATAAAAACTAGGACTTAATGAGTTACACTAAATTAAATGTACACTAATTTACTGCTGAAACCCACAGGGTCAAAATTCCATTGGTCCCACTGCTGACCAAAGGAAGATGGTGCAAAATGGATTACAAACCTGAAGAGGCTGTCCAGACATCCTCAATCTGTGAGGATGTCTGTACATTTGGGGCTGGCTGTTGTTATCCATGTGTGCTTCATTGGTGCCTGCCTCAATCCACCACTGTAAGTCGAAATGAGTCTCAGCAGCTGCATTCTAAACTGCCCTGCTCTGAGGCTCATCATGGGTTGATAAAAACAAAGGTGGTAAAGTCCTGAGCTATGGAAAGTGCCAATTTCCAGGTCAAGAAAGATGATTGTTCCCTTCTGGGCTCAGTGGCCTTTCTTTACAGGGCTTCTTGGCTATTTGAAAGGACCCCTGTGAAGTTCATGCCAGCTCTGAGCTGGCAAGAGTTTCACTGAGGCCTTGTAAGGTTGTTCTGGACAAAGTTCCCAGCTAGACTAGAAACTCTACACTGCCGTCTTAATTAGGTATTGGGGCTGAAGATTAACCACTGATCTCGCTCAGCTACAAATTTCTAACTTTTCCTTCAACAAACATTCCTGTGCCAGATATAAAGAAAATTTTACTTCCTGCTTCAGTGTCAAATTTTCTGCTTTTCCTGCTTTTGCATATCAATAAGTACACAATCGTCCCGATTTCAGAAGAAATGCTGGAAGGAAACTCTAAGGGTGCAAGTCCAAATTATTCTATATAATGCTTCAAATTGCAGTACTTGGCATTTCCTAAAAATGGCCTTCAAAATCGAACAGGCAGACCATATTCATCTTTTTATTTTGACCTTTGTTTCCACAAATCTGTGTCAGACTCATTTAAACAGTGAAATGTTTTGAAATCTTACATATTTTAAATTTCTTTTAAAACTGGTCTTAGTCAAATCTTGATTTTAATAGAAGGGGGTTAATTACCTTTGGACCCTAGCAATGGATTTGCTTGTTTTAAGTCAATGTTACAGGTTAATCCACTCATTCTTGTTATTCCACTGCAAATTGTGCATAAAGGTTTCAACTAAATTCCTCATCCTCAGTTAACCGTACAATGATATGAAATTGGTAGGAAATTCTGTGTAGACCATTGTTGTTTAGATACATTATTACTGGGATAATTTTGTATTTGTAGGAGCTAGAGTTAATGCCAAAGACAACAAGTGGTTGACTCCCCTGCATCGTGCTGTTGCCTCTTGCAGTGAGGTAAGTGTAAGTGACTTTTCACCTTGTCATTGCAGAATTAGATAACTTGGCCTTAAAGCCCCAGTGTGCAGGTGATTTGGCTTTTTCATGTTTTGAATAAAAATGTAGAGTTGCAAGCATTAGGAATGATTAGCTCAGTGGATCATCAGGACTATTGTAACCAGAAATGGTCTTATCATAAAAAAGAGGTAATGTTGATGTTTAAAAATGTAAATAAATGACTGAATTTGGCTTATTATTTAATTTGCCAGTTCATTTGCAGTTGAGGCCTAGTGTAAGGTTGTATAGTTGTAAATGCACAACTATTGAAAAAATGTCAAATGTTGCATCTCTCAGCTGATGTCCTGTTTGAGATTAGCTTTTGTGTCGATGGACTTCTGGTGCTTTACTAAAGGTTTGTTCTGTTCTTGGCACGAGGTTTTCTCAACAATTATTTTCTGGCATTGGCCACCCCCAAACTACTTCATAGACCAACCAATGCTACCACACTGAAACTATTGAGAATAGTACTAATATGCATCTTGAAACGTTCATATGCAGCTCAGATTTCATACCTAGATATAAAATTTGTTAGACCAGAAAGCAAGCTTATTTAAAGGTTTACTGTAAATAGCTTATCTGGTTACGTCGAATCTTTCTACAATCTGAAATGAAATAGATTAAAAATTGAAACTGTAAACCTTGGTCTTCACATTTATTTTAACAGATTTGTTTTGTGCTTGCAGAAATATAGGGCAAATTCATTTTTAAGGCCTTTCTGTGTATAGTTGTATCAATAGGAACTATTAACTTCATAAAGTGGACAAAGTTAGTGCAAAATTACTTAATGGAAGTGTTACAAATATGAAGTTTATATGATCTATTTTGGGATTGTTTGTTTAACTAAAGATAAAATGGAGTACCGAAGTCGGTAGTGAATTCTGCCCGACAACAAGCCTTGGTAGTCAGGTTGCTAAAGGAACAGGCCCAAGTCAGAGCAAGCAGAGGAGCACTTTTACAATATGTTTAATGTGAGTGAGGGCACAGGGAGCCTATCTATGCTATAGTGGAGGTCAATGGAAAACAAATCAAGATGCGGTGGACACAGGAGCCTCTCCATCAGTGATCAGTGAGGAGACCTACAGGAAGACTTGTGGCTCCAAGCAGATGCCAGCCGTACTCAGGGAGGGACATAACTTTGGACGTACACAAAAGAGGCAATACCATTGCTTGGGATGTTAGAAGTAGACGTTGCATACAACAGTCAAGAAGCAAGAACATGCCTCCTTGAGGTAAAAGGAAAGTGGCCTATTTTACCAGGGCATCACTGGCTCAGTAAAATTCAGTTGAACTGAGTTGAGATTAAGCACACACAAGTGATAGAAGATGTCATTCAAAAGTATCCTGATGTTTTCAAAGATTAACTGGTTACATTGCGTGGCACTACAGTTAAATCGTTCGTAGGTTATTCTTCGCTTTTTCAAGCCGAGCACAATGCTGTACTCCATGAAAGGCAAAGTGGAGGAGGAGTTGGAGCGTTTACAGAGGCTTGGAATCTTTGAATCCATTCAGTTTTCTTGCTGGGCAGCTCCAATTATTCTTCTTAAAAGTGATGGTATGGTGCGCATATGTGGGGATTGCAAACTTACCATTAATCAGGCTTCCAAGCTAGATGCTTACCCGTTGCCACGGGTAGATCTGTTTTCAAGCCTTGCAGGAGGCAAAACTTGACATTAGCCATGCCTACCGACAGCTTTTGTTAGAAAAGGACTTAAAACAGTATGTTACAATCAACACCACAAGGATTTGTTCAAGTACAACCATCTAGTTTTTGAGGTGTATTCCAGTCT